>NW_027530514.1:663949-933521 GCF_008692635.1 Crocuta crocuta | reverse complement strand
GGAAGCCTGGGTTCTCTCTCTTCCCGGCTCTGCTGCTGCCGCCGCCGCCGCTCCTCCTCCTGCTGCCGCCGCCAGGAGGGCTCCTCTGTGAGGAGAAGCAGGGGCGCAGCTGCTGGGCGTGAATCCGAAAGGTGAGAGCCGGGGAGCCAGAAGAGGGGGCGGGCAGGCCACGAAAATGTCCTCGGCGGTGGGGCCCCGCGGTCCTCGCCCACCCACGGTGCCTCCCCCCATGCAAGAGCTGCCCGACCTGAGCCACCTGACCGAAGAGGAGAGGAACATTATCATGGCAGTGATGGACCGGCAGAAGGAAGAAGAGGAAAAAGAAGAAGCCATGCTCAAGTAAGCCACCCCTGANGGGGGCGGGGGGGCAGGGTTTGAGCAGGGAAGAGGTTAGGGGGACAGGAGGAAGGAGGGGATGCCACCGAGCGGGGAGCCCAGGAGCCAGGAGAGGGTGGCTTGAGGCTGGGGTGCAGAGGAGGATTGGGTGGAGAGGGACCACCCTGAGGGTGGGGTATGCAGAAACTGAGAAGAGCTGATGCCGCCCAGATGGAAGGGCCCCGGGCTGGGAACAGGTTAAGGGCCAGGGGATGAGTGGAAGAAGGGAGGTGGGATGCATGAAGAGGTGCTGAGAACAGCTCCTCTTCTCTTTCTGGAGTTGTTCAGGAGGTTGGGGTTACCCCAGTGAAGGGTGCCAGTATTTATATAAGAAAATGTTTATTTGAGTGTTCATTTTGGTACTCATTCATCTCCAGATCAAGATTGGGTCTTTTTTGGGCAGTTGCCATCTTTGGTAACCTGCCTCCCCAGCTTCTCTTTAATCTTTTAGTCACAGTCTTCTTCACAGAATACCTGTGTGAAGACACATTTTCTTACCCATATACAATGCCATTGGCAAGACAAAGTTTTAAATAATGGGAGAAGCTGATGGGGACCCTGGCCTGAATAAAATAGAGGTTCCTCTTTACTCGTTTCCAAGAGACCTCTGGGGCCTGCTCAGTTTCTGGTGGAAGCAGTACAATAGGGGATCGAATATGTGCACACATCACCCCCTTCCTTAAAGACTATCAGCCCTTGGAAGGTTCTCTGTCTAGTGCCTCGTTTCCCCCTGTCTGGGGAGGGGAGGGGGCTTGTTGCTGGTGGTGCAGGGGTGTGTGACACTGCCTGTGCTACTGCTTATCAGAGACTCAAACAAAACTGCTTACAAGGTACTGGCATCCAGGCTGGGTTTTCCTTGCTCCTTAGCATCACCCACAGAGTGGAGCTGAAGGGGACTTCAATCTTGCCTTCCCTTGGGAGGTCTTCTTGTATTCAAGAAAGTTTTCAACTTGGGGGTAAAGGAATTTGGAGACCCTGAGTGGGACTAATTCGTTGGTGTCTCCCGTTTAGACCAGAAGGTGTATCTGGGGGCAGAGGATTGGCATGAAAAGCCAAAGGGAACCTGTTGCATCTGGAGTTAGCTGAGAGCAAAAATGGGGCAGGGAGGGAACAGGCGTGACACCCAGGCACAGAGCACACCCATCAGGGCCTTCCCCCCACCCCAAAGGACTGCCTCTTGAAGAGAAGATGCTGCCACTGAAGGTTTCCTCTGCTTCATCTCAGTGCAGCAGTGCCTGGAAGGAAAGGAAGGGAGGGAGGCTGCATTCCCAGACTGCTGGGTCCCCACAAATGTAACTGCCACCGAGATGGGAGAGGGGGATATTGAGCAAGTACTGTGGGTGCTGGGTCACAGCAAAAGAGTAGAAATCCAGTCATTCCTGCCCTTTCATTGTAGACTCAAAGGGTCCATGAACTCGGAAGGCCAGAGCTGGCCTTGTTCTATAAAGAGCAGCAGGTTTCTGGATTCTGGGCTCCTTGTCCTCCAAAAGACAAATACTTTAAGCCTGCTGGCTCAAGGGGGGCAGAACCCTTGTTAATCTGCTGCCTGTCCCTAATGCAACAATGGCATCCTGGTGCTGCAGGCTTCCCCTCTTCTGAGACTGGAAGTAATGGATTGTGTCTGATGGTGCTGCTGTTTGTCTGTCTGGTTGTCAGTCTGTCTGTCCTCACTGGTTGCAGTCCCTGCCACCTGTCCCAGACATCTTTTTTATGCTGGTCAGGATTTACAGGTTGCTACTGTCCCTTTTGGTGTTCACTGCAGATAGCAGGTGGATGGAGGCCTCCAGCAGCCAGTGGAAAACATGAACTGCTGCTCAATGGTGTCTGACTAGGAAGGGGAAGGCATAGTGCAAGTAGTGGCCATCACTTCTTTGTTGGCTGTTTTAGGATGGTGGAGAGTGAGAGGTTTTAAGTGGGAAAGGGCGAGTTTTAGGACAGAATTCCAAATCTGCAAGCTGCCTAAGGATAGCATGATAAGAATGTATGGGCTCATATGGACAAATAAAAATGAAGAACACCGTCTAATGCTCATGTCTAAAACATCTTTCCCGCTGCTGTTCCTGTGACTGCTTCGCA
Organism: Crocuta crocuta; assembly: GCF_008692635.1. NCBI lineage: Eukaryota > Metazoa > Chordata > Mammalia > Carnivora > Hyaenidae > Crocuta > Crocuta crocuta. The sequence goes on along the minus strand of NW_027530514.1, from coordinate 931,070 downwards.
CTGGCTTGCAACTATTGTTCCTTTATTGCAAAGATTCACAGAATATCGCAGTATGTGATGCTGTTATACAACAGCCCTCTATAATCCCAGACCTCTGCATTAACTTTATCAATCAGCCTCCTCTGTTAATGTCTTGGCCTTTTGTACAGTGGCAGACTGGTGAGTGTTTTGGAATCCCAGTTTGCTGCCATGTAAGTGTGTCATATTGTCTGCAATTAGTGGAACAGTGCTGTACTTTCTTCTAGAGGGCACTTTATGTCTTAAAAACTGGTGATTGTAGAGGCTATTCAGATGACATACATATGTGGGAACTTAATGACACAGTCATAGGTGGTGGCCTTTCCTAAACTTTGAATAAAAATAGATTGGAAAACATGATGCTTTTCACAGGGCATTGAAGTACTGTATTTGTGAAATTAGAGATAAGTTCTTACAGTGATGCTTGGTCCATCATATCACATATCTGAGAAATTCTTTTCACAACAGGCCCTGCAAAGGTAAAGTTCTGGTAAGAGCAGTTAGACTTAAAATTCACTTTTGTTCAACACTGTAGAACCATCACCTTGAGCTACCCAGTGTGCATGTTCTCACTCTCTTACTAATGTGTACAAGTATGTAAGGCATTGATAGAAGATAGAAAACGGATAGGTGAATATGCCAAAGAAAGATTACAAAATACCAATTAAAACATATTTGTATAGTTTCATCAGCCTTGATTATAAATTACTACCCGAATCTGTTCTTGATAATATCTTTAAATGTGTGTAAATGGAAAAGAATAATCAAACTGACTTTTACCTCAAGATTTCGGAAAGCTTTACTCAAAATTATAAGTACTTTGTCATAAAAATAATTCATTTAATTGACAGAGTGCACTAATTTATTTATTTTTTTTAATATTTTTATTTATTTCTAGGAGAGAGAGACAGCGTGAGCAGGGGAGGGTCAGAGAGAGAGGGAGATACAGACTCTGAAATAGGCTCCAAGCTCTGAGCTGGCAGTCAGCACAGAGCCCGACGCGGGGCTCGAACCCACGAACCGCGAGATCATGACCTAAGCGAAAGTCGGACGCTTAACCGACTAAGCCACCCAGGCGCCCCCAGAGTGCACTAATTTAAAAAACCATGCCATGTAACTAGAAATAGTTGACTCCTGCAAATAATTCTTAATAATTGATTTGATTTTCTGCAAATCAGAGGTCTTTTCTTAATCTTAATAGGGCTTATGGGTGGTGTGTGTGTGTGTGTGTGTGTGTGTGTTCTGGAGGCTTTTTGAAACCTAACTTCCTCAATGAATACTCTTTCAAGTAACTGTCACCAGACACCATGAGCCAATATATTACATGAGGTGAAAACTGCATTATCTGGGACCTAAATCAGAGAAGATCTCATTAGATCTAAAATCTTATTCCTTTTTTATAAAAGCTTCATAGAGAAAGGAGTTACAGAATAGTAAGAGAAGAGAAAAAATAGAAGCAGAGAGTTGAAGGGATGGTCTGAGGATAGGAATCGGGAACCATATTGAAATATTTAATAAAATTACTAACATTTATTGAGCATTTACCTCATGCTGGCCATTATTCTAAGTGGGTATTGAATCAAATGCCAAATAGTTGAACTATGCTCAAGTTTAATACATGCATATTTGGATTCTCACAACAGCCTGCACAGAAGGTAAGTCAGGTCATATAATCCTCAAATCCTTATTCTACACTCAGAGTTCCAGTAATACCCTAAGCTGACTCACATTACATGGCCCAACCAGTATTCAAACCCAGACCTTTTATTCTAAGTTCGAATACTTTTCCATACCCTACACCGTCATCCTACCAATAAGAAGCTTGCATTTCATCTACCTTTACCTTGAATTAATTTCTGCTCTTTCCTCAGAGAAGTAGTTTTGCAAAAGATTAGGCTGATTTAGTAGATCAGCTGCTGATTATAGGAGGGCCTGGAGCTTTACTTACACTCTTAATAGAGTTTTCCTGTGGATTGAGGGCAAGGGAATTGCCCCCAGTTTTAAGAAAATAAAAAGCATAATACTTTGGTGGAAAGACCATTAACTTTGGGTCCAACCATTTTGGGTGTTCTAGTACCCATTCTGCCAAATGTGGGTAAAACAATTAAATGAGAGATTCTATGAGGTTCTATTTTTCTTACAAGTTCTGCGACTCATGGTATGAATTGGTTTATAAAGAGTGTTGACTTCAGACTTCTCCACTCTCTTAACAAGTTATCTAGCACTAACTTTTCAGACATCCATGAAGTCTACTTCCTTCATGAAAGGAGAAAGAAAATAGAAGTAGAACTCTTGTTAACAGCAGCTTTTCTTCCTCCTTTTTCTCCCTCCAACCAATTATAACATTGTGGCCTAAAATGTATCCACAAGACTCAATATGAGAGACCCTGATTAGCAAGTGGGAGGAAAAAGGAAAAGTAGATGGGGCATCTGGGAGGAGAGCAGATAGAGACCCAATGGATGCAGGTATCGTGTTTTCATTGGGGTTTGCAAAGATTTTCATATCTCATGCCCAGAAATATTATCTCATGTTGCTGAGGCAGGGATGGGTAAGAAGGAAAAGGAGGCAGGCAAAGAGTAATGAGGAAACCCTGCTAACCTATCAGCTACTGTCTACCATTTTTGAGATGTTGTGTTAAATAGAAAAGGGGAAGAAAACTCATCATTTTACTTGGAGGCTAGTCTCCTTTACACCATTTATGGATAGGGTTAACTTTAGAGAAGGTTAACCATGAACTCTATTGGAGTTTTCTTTCAATAGAAATCTATCTTAGTAAATGTGCATGCCCAGGACTGAGTTCCCAAATGTTTCTGGAGAAAATATAGTAAAGGGAAGTCTTAAAAAATGAAAGACATGAGCAGTTATCAAAGAGAATGGAGGGAAAGAGACATAACCATTAGTTCACATTTTTGCTAACATGGCTTGAGTTTCTTTTAACTTGTATGTATTCTTTCTTAACCAGAAGTGAGGAGGCACCATCATTTAAATAAGTAGATTACTAAATTTGAAATAGAATATGGAAACCAGTGTGGGCTCTATGTGCTACTGCTGACTTGAATAGAAACACAACATCTTGGGAGTGTTATTTGCTCAACTTGTTAAATGAGGAGAATGATTTGTCTTAAACCTGTGCAGTAAGCTTCCTGGAGAGATATCAAATAAGAATTCCTGAAATAATATTATTATTCTCCCACACCTGGAACATACAGATGGATGAGGTTGCTGTACCATGGATTATAGAGTCCATTATATTGCATTTTATATCTCTTTATGGACAAGTTTATATTTTTTAAACAGCTTTTTATGTTTTGTTCTGTGTATGAGTTAGATATTTTAGAGCTGGTCCTGCAAGTTGAAGTAAATTTTCCTAGGGCACATGACAAGAGTAATAGAACCCAGAACTCATGTGCATTGACTCCAAGTCACTAGTCCTCTTGCAAGTCTTTTTTAAAAGTACATCAAGACGTGGGTAATAATACAGGGTTTGTTTTTCTGTTCTATTGGTAGGAGGTGGTGGTGGCGGTACTAACATTTATTCTATGCATTACATGTGTCAGGCATTTCACTAGATACTTTACATGTTACTCTCCCCTGAGCTCATCTCTCTCTCTCTCTCTCTCTCTCTCTCTTTTAATGTTTTATTTCTGAGAGAGACACAACATGAGCAGGGGAGGGTCAGAGAGAGAGGGAGACACAGAATCTNGTACCCCCCCCCCCCCCTCCTTCCAAGCTCACCTCTTGATGAGAAGTTCATTCTGTCAGTATTCTATTAGTTTTCTAGTATTAGTGAAATTCCCAGCACTAGCTAGATACCTTCCTGACCTTTTGCTTATGACATTTGACTCTGGAGCTGAGAGAATTAATCTAAAAGGTGGGAGAGAAGAATACATTATGGCTAGTGGCATCTTTTACCCTTTTCCAAGTGCATCTCTCTTTAACCTCTAGATCTGGCCACAGCTTACTGGTTAACCCCATATGCACCTGGGGCTTTTCTAATCTGTTTGCTCTTTTGCTCATGGTGTTAATACTTTAGCATTTTCCCACTATTCTCCTACACTTTGAGGTTATCTCTTCTCCCCACTATTGCTTTCAATTGTATTTATTATGTAGACTATATTGAACCAAGTATCATACAATAGTCAGTTTAACAGTAAGAACATTTTTTCAGGTATTGGAATGGGGTCAGGCATTGGGCTATTGGGGTAGAATAAAGAGAGTCCTTTGTTAGTGTAGTTACTACTACCATTTTAAAACTGCCATTTGAGAAAGGGAGGTGAGCATCAAATAGTTGGATGGAGCAGTGACTAAATTCTGGTCTTAACACTACCACTTTCTATAGATGAGACCATCTAAGTTATTCCATCTGAGACTCAGTTTCTTTATGTGTAAAGTGGAATTGATAGTGCTTTTCCTGCTAACTTAGGATGCTTAAATATGATAGTGAAACTTTACAGTTGAAGTTGCTTATCAAAGAAAGATTCCATTATTATCTCGAGTCTGGAAAACTATAAAAGAATCCCAAGATTATCTTTTCCTGTGGTTATTGCAGCTGCTGCTAGGGGTCCTGTGGAGATGAGTTCTTATAGAAGAATCCATTCATTGTATCATGTTAAAAGCACAGTGTGGCGAGGCCTGCAGCTACCAGTGGGATAATTTGGTAAGGAGACCCAACTTAAAATGGGTCCAGGTCTTGGTTTGAGGTGGTATTTACCTTCTTTACATTCTTCTTTTTTTCTCATTAAGTAGCTCATAAATGTCTGTAGCACAGAAAGTGGTGTGGACAAAATGATAGTCTTAAATAGCTAAAAGGCAACCTTAACTCAAAAATGTGAAGAGAAATTAGTTAAGGATAATTCCTTCATCTTTTACTAGAAAAAGACTTGATGATTTTAGTGCCACTGGATTTTATAAATTATTCATTTTCAGAATTAGCTGAATAAGGGGCAGTATACTTGTCAAGTAGTAGTTTCTTTTTCACGTCACTTTATTGTTGGATGATATAATAGATTATATTATAGGTGTTTAGGAATTTTTAAAGATTCTGTACTGGATGCTTTAGGTTCTCTGTATGTATATTCTCACATCTTACATTAAGTTTGTGTACACTTATTTTGATCTAGGTCAGTTTTCTGTGAATGGCAAGAGGGGAGTATTCTTCATTGACTGTAGATTTTCTACCTCTGTTGCTCTCTTGTGAAAACTTCCTGTATGCATGAATGTTTATTGAAAGAGAAAAAGAGAATGGCACCTGGGTGGCTCAGTCATCGGTTGAGGGTCCGATTTTGACTCAGATTGTGATCTCACAGTTTATGAGTTTGAGCCCTGTGTTGCACTCTGCACTGACAGTGCGGAGCTTGCCTGGGATTCTCGCCTTCTCCTCTCTCTCCCTGCCCCTCCCCCACTCATACTTTTTTACTTCTCTCTCAAAATGAATAAATAAACTTAAAAAAGAGAGAAAAATAGAATTGTTTAAAAGGAAAGTGGCTGCACACGTTGGTTTGCCCAGAGCAGTATCTACTTATCCCTATTTCACTCTATAATTATGGAAAGTATCCCTATTTGTCAATTTTGAATTTCATTATGGAAAATAAATTTTATTGTCTTTTTTATAAGTTTTGCTTCCCTTGACCCATTATTCATTTAAAACTTAAGAAAATCAAGCAATTAATGGTCATAAAGTATATCTTCTCAATAAACAATACAAGTAAGTTTTAGATATACTGTTTTGAAAGTCAATGGTAAATGGAAGGGCTTTTGCTGAGAATGAGGTGTTATCTTTTATGGAGTCTCAGTGGAATGCTACCTTTTATGGCAAAGTAGAATTTAAACTTTCAAAACATTTTTCAAATAAAAGTGGCTCTGAATTCCAGCTGCAGCAGGACTCTATGAGCATTCTCCTTTGGGTCTTACAAAGGAGTAGACTGCAGTTTAGAGAAGACATTTACATAGATTTCAGAATGCAATTTTTTAGTAATTCTTCTGAAGTTTAGATTGTAAAATCAGGTAATGTTACAGAAAGTAATTTCATGCAAATTGAAAGTAATTAATGTGCTTAATTAGATATTAGCTATTTTAAAGAACTATAATGAACCAAACAGTTATCTTTATATAATATAACATAATACCTTGCTAGTGATTTACATACTATTTAGTATTTTTTTTTGTATTTCCCACCATCATACAGATAATTATTGTTTGGAAGATGCCATTATATTTACATAGAGAAGATATATGAATGGAAAACCAATTAAAGTACCTGCACTGTCATATAAATTTATCTTACACAGTTTGCTTTCTTTTAATGGACTCCTGCATGTTCACAAATAGGAACTAGTATAGGAGTAGTAATTGATGGAGTTTTCTGGCTGTATTTCCCACACTTTATGTAGTCTATTTGATTAGCTACCCACTTACATTTCTGTGCTCAAATATGATCAATATTTGAGCAGTATTCTCAGAGATTACTGATACTCTCAAGAATATCAGGTTATTTTAAAGTTGTAAATGATCATTGCACAGGCATCCTGTGCCACATTATAGTTTTGTTTAAACACAGCTCTTAACAAATGCAATGAGAAGGTCTTTATTTGGGTGGCTGGCTGTTTTGTTTTCAATTTATGGGGTTTTATATTTTAGAAAAATTGGGCAGATGGTATATGAAATATCTAAGGAATGTATAAATCAATGTATCAGGTTTCTTTAAATATAAAGTAGTATATATATGCACATTTAGAAGTTCTATCCAGGTCAGAAAGATCATATAGTGTATTACTAGAAAGAGATGAAAACAAAAGTAAAATAACCAAATAGCTTTTCCTTTTCTATTTCATACAGCTTAGCAGATTTATCTTTCTTAGCTATCTCTGTTTTGTAATATTCTGGAGCTTAAGTCTTCTTTCCCAGCTCCCCCCTCCCTTTTTCGGGGGGTGTGGGAGAAAAATTTGATGTATTTTATGTCTTGGTATATGAAATAAAGGTAAATTGAAATTAGCTGGCTTATTTATTTGAGATATTAAGATTTTGGTAAAAGTGAAAATTATAAAGAGATTCTGCTTTGATATTCTTCATGATCGTCATGACAATTGTCATAAAAATGTAATTTGGAAAAAATGGAATATAGTGAAGTATTTTTATAAATTAAGCTGGATATTTCAATTTAAAGATGTCTACATGGGGTGCCTGGGTGGCTCAGTCATTTGAACATCTGGCTCTTGATTTTGGTTCAAGTCATGATCCTAGGGTTGTGAGACTGAGTCCTTCTATGCAGAGCATGGAGCCTGTTTGAGATTGTCTCTCTCCCTCTGCCCCTTTCCCCTGCTCACACACTCTCTAAAATAAATAAAAATAAAAATGAAGATGTCCACATACTGTAGGCCAAATCTAACCACCTAATTTATAGCAACCTGGAGTAAAAACTTCATAGTAGTCTGAAACGATGGTATTGTGCAAGGCACAGGCACAAAAAGGGATTACATGGTATTTGGAGCCCGAAAAGCCTAAGATGTAATAGTTCCTATTGAGTCAAACTATGACTGATAATCTACCAGGTGGCTATCTGTCAGGCTTCCATAAAGGCAGCATAGTTTAAGGTTCTTGGAGGTCTGTATGCAGAAAAAAAAACCCCAAAAAACCGAAAAACCAAAAAACAGCTCATAGTCCCAGGCCAAGTAACAGATAATTTACTTGGTGAGGTAGTGCAAATTCTAAAATCTATGATGTGTACTTTGGGGAAATGCTAAATAAGCCATACAAAATAGTTCAAAATTAATGGTGGTTATAATAAGAAGTAGAGGACTTTTTGAAGTTCTCTCTTGCTCTTCTTTCTATAACTCCATTTCCTTCTGATTTGTCTTCTACTTTCCTGTATCCCTAATCAATCTTCTGTTAATAATCAAATGTTGCCCTTCCCATGGGTCCTACTCTCAACCTTATACTCCCATTGAATATTCAGTTTCTGGTCATTCTCAGACACACTCATGGCTTCAATCATACTTATATGTTAATGATTTCCAAATCTATTTTACTGCCTTAGAATTTTCTACTAAATTCTGGATTTGTGTACCTAACCACCTGCTAAACATCGCTACATGGATAGTCCTTGAGAACTTCAAACCAATTGTGACCCATCATAACTTTCTTGACCTTCTGCCTACACACAGTGCTTTTCTTATAATCCCTGTCTTTCTGAGTGGTATCTTTAGGGCAACTACTTATTCAGTCCATTGTTGAATCTGATTCTGATTCAATCTTTGTAGAGTTCTTTGAATTTCTCTTTTATTTTCTAATTCAGTTGCTTTTAGTTTAATGTAGACTCATCACTACTCATTGGGTTGCCTGCCATAACTTCCTAATTCATTCCTTGCCACCAGTCAGACCCCTCCCATCTCATCTTCACACTGCTGTCAGAGGAGTTGTTCTAACATTAATTTGATCACGTCTATTCAATACAACCCCTTTGCTTTCAGAGTCAAGTTTAAACTTCATAATCTGTACTGTGCTTACTGTCTCCTTTCACTGATCCCACACACCTTCTTGCCATAGCCTTGCCGAACAGGGTCTCAAAGTATCACCGCCACTTCACAACTTTGTGACTCCTCTGTGCTTTCCTGTCAGGAATTTCCTTTTTTTTTGCAAGTGGAGGAGGGGCGGAGGTGGGGGGAGAGAGAGACAGACAGAAAGAGAGAGAGAGAAAGGGAGAGACTATGAATCCCAAGCAGGCTCCATACTCAGAGTGGAGCCTGATGAGGGGCTCCATCCCACCACCCTAGGATCATGACCTGAGCTGAAATCAAGAGTCAGATGTTCAACTGACTGAGCCACCCAAGTGCCCCAAGAATTTCCTTCTTAATTATCTCATTTTTACATAGCCTTTCAAATTAGTTCAAGTGACATCTCATCTCATATATCTTCCCAGACTTCCCAGATTAATTTTTGCACTTCTTCTCTGTGTACATCTTTTTCATAACCTTTTTCACTTGGCAGTTCTCACCTCAGTACAGCATATATTCCTGAGAGCAAGATCATTCTTACTTGCCAGTGCCTGGCATGTAATAGGTGCCTGAAGTTTTTAAAGTGTGTGTGTGAATGAATGAATAAATCCAAAGGATGTGGAGTGGAGGAATCACCAAAGGCTGCTGGGTGGATCAATAGGGTATGAGTAGGTGGATGCAGTGGGAAGATTATGCTAACCATGGGAATTGTATCAGCAGATTCTGAAATAAAAAAGTGAGCTGAGTGTTTTTGGCTCTTGTGAGAACCAGAGTTGGCCAGAACTTATGAGGAGAATATACTGGATATTAGGTATTACAAGGTGAAATTGAAATATAATTTTCAGATGATCTGTTGTACTGTTAATTTATCATTCATGGCTTTTTGAAGGACAGCATTTTAAAAATGTTTGAATGTCAGTGTGGGATGATGTAAATAATACATTTTAAAAAGTAATTCTCTAGACAGACATGCTTAATAGAAACATTTCCTTTGAATTAAAACATCACTAACTTCAGTAACAGTTTAAACCATAATATATGTTCTCTGATTTGGTATTTAGAATTAGGTCATAGGCATATGAGCATAAAGTATTGTGCTGGATTGTATTTTTCATTAAAAAATGCCCCTTGGTTAAGTCATCTTAAACTTGTTAAACATGTTAAACTCCTTGAATACAGGTATCTCCTGATCATATTTGCATTTCCATTGCTTAACACTGTGCCTAATACATGGGAGGACCTCAGTAAGTCCTTGTTGAACTGAATTTTTCAGTCTGCATACCCAGGACAGTAAAGCACTAGTCTTTGACATAACATAACTGGATTGGATTGAGATATGGATAAGAATTTAGAGACCGTCCAGTCCAGGGCTGGCAAATACTCAGTGCACAGATGACTTCCTGAACCTAGAAAAGCATCAGTGATAAATGTTGGATGTTTCAAGAAACTTTATGAGTGTAGTATTCCAGACTATCAACTGATGAGAATTGGCAATCAAGATAAAACATTTTAGCCACTGAAGATTTATTCCAACTCCACTTTTAAGAAGAAAACATTGAGGTCCAGAGATCTTAATTAGTGAGAGAGTTAGGTATAAGACTTGGGTCTTCTATCTTCTGGTCCAGTGTTTTTGTACTGTCATACTGTCTGTACATAGCTTCATTTTGACTACGGTCAAGTTAAAAAAAAATTCTTTTTCAGTTTTGGTTTAATTTGCAGGCTTTATAAGAGTATATGCTTTTGGGATGCCTGCGTGGCTCAGTCGATTAAGCATCCGACTTGATTTCAGCTCAGATTGTGATCTCACAGTTCGTGGGTTCAAGCCCTGCATTGGTCTCTACACTGGCAGTGTGGAGCCGCTTGGGATTCTCTCTCTCTTCCTCTCTCTCTGACCTTCTACAGCTCTCTCTCTCTCCCTCTCTCTCAAAATAAACATTAAAAAAAGAAAAGAGTAGGGCCCCTTGGAGCTTCAGTTGTTAAGCATCTGAATTCAGCTCAGGTCTTAATTTCAGGGTTCATGAGTTTGATTCCCACATCAGGTGAGCTTAATTCCTGCTTTAGGTGAACACAAGCCCCACTTTAGGTAAAACATGAGCCCTGTTTTGGGTGATCCCTGCTTCTCTCTTTCTCTCTCTCTTCCTGCACCCTTCCCACACCCCTCCTGGGATTCTGTCTCTCTCTTCGCCTCGCTCACTTATGCCCCACCCCTCAAAAAAAGTATATGCTGTTATAAGAAACTTTAAGAAAAAGAGAATTGTTTTAAAAAAGGAAGAAAGAAAACTCCAAGGGAACTTTTAATTACTTTGTTAATTTTGAATTTTGTCATATTGAGTATTATTCAAAGTAAGTGGATCATTGCCAGGGACTAAGAAATATTTTATTTAAAAATTTCCTTTGCAATGATATTTTTTGCACTTATATTTAAGCTATCAGTACTTCTTAATCGTGATCGTTTTATGTTTAATTTTTAATAATTCTCTGAAAGATACAATGTTTTCAATATGTAGTAATTTATTTATGATTCCAAATAGCCTTCCCTACTATGCTTTTGAATTATGTACATATTAATATCATATCTTGTTTTTTCACTTAGAAAAGCCAGTTGGTTTTTGCTCAATGTGAGAACAGTTTTTCTTGGTCCCCCCTCATTTGGAGGTTTGGATTCAGCTAGATGGCTGGCCAGTGACCCAAAGAAAGAATTGGAGGAATGGAAAGGAAATGGCAACTCACAAATACATCCATGAAAACTCCCAGCTCATCCATGCACCTGTTCATATAAACTCTCACACCCACAAACCTGAAAACTTAAAACATTTTTTCTATAAAGTTTTTTTATACATTTTGCTCCCTTGGGCATTTTGGAAGAAGATGCTCTAGGACATGTGTGTTTACAGACTAGCTGAGAGGCTATTGCAGAAGTCCTGGTGAGAGATATTGGAAGCAAGGACTTCAATGGTGATGGTAAAATGTTAGGATTTGAGAGAGGTTTGGGAAACAAAAGCCACAATTATTTTCTTTTGATGGATTGAATATGAGTTGACTTCTGACTTGTGCTGCATGTTTTGGGAGCATCTGGAGGGATAGAAGAGAGATCTTAAGTTTGGTCTTGGTCATTTGGCTTTTGCAGGGTATAGGTCAGTAACACAGAAGACAGGATGGGTTGGAAATATAAATTTATGAGTCATCTCTATATAGGTGGCCATGAAACTAAAGGTGAGAATGGGTGATTAGAGTCAGAGAAGGAGAAGGCCTAAGAATGAATCTTAAGGAAACTTCTTAAACGTTGAAAGAGGACAATGACCTAGGAAAAACAAATGAAGAATGGTAGGATAAAACCCAGGAGACATCATACAGAAAATAAAAGTGAAGAGAATATTTCAAGGAGGAAAAGGCATTCTCACTAGGATGACCAAAATAAAGACTGGCAACATTAAATGTTGTTGAAAGTAATGAGGAACAGAATCCTTATGCATTGTTTATGGGACCACAGTATAGTACAACCACTTTAGAACACTATTTGGTAATTTTTTAAAAAAAAGCTAAACGTGTATCTACATTATGACCCAGCAATTCCATTCATAGATGTTTATAGAAGAAAAGTGAAAACATTTATTCACAAAAACTCTTATAAGGGAATGTTTCTAGGGACCTTCCTCAAAATAGCCCTAAATTGGAAATAGCTCAGATATCCATCAGCAGAAGAAGCCATAAAATTAATGAATTTTAAAACTATTTAAAAATGAAATACTGCCCGGCAATAAACAAGAGTAAATTGCTGATATAGGAACAACAAAGATAAGCCTCAAAAACATCATGCTGAATAAAAAAGCCAGACACAAATACTGCAGACTGTGTGATTCCATTTATGTGGAGCTCTGGAATAGGCAAAGTTAATCCATGGTGTTAGAAATCAGATTGGTGTTCTTTTGTATGATAGCAGGGGTGAGAGTTTGACATGAAAGGGAAAGGAGCAATCTGTTGGAAGGACAGAAATGTTTTATATTTTGTAGGGATGTGTATTGTAAATGTGTATGCATTTGTTAAAATACAGCAAGCTGTACACTTAAGATCTGTGCCTATCACTGTATGTAAATTGTATCCAATTTAATAAAAAAGAAATTCTTAGACATCAAATACAATGAGGACTGATAAATAACTATGGCATTCAGTTGTTGGATTCAACAAGAAGATCCCTGGTGACTTCAGAAAAAGTGATAAGACCAGAACTAGAATGATGTGGTCAGAGTGAGAGAGAGGTGAATCAGTACATACACTTGGGACACCTGGGTAGCTCAATTGGTTGAACATCCAACTCTTGTAATGGCTCAGGTTGTGATCTGGCTGTCATGAAGTTGAGCCCCACATTGGGCTCTGTGCTGAGTATGAAGCCTGCTTGGGGTTCTCTCTCTCTCTCTCTCTCTCTCTGTCCCTTCCCAGCTCATTCTCTCTCTCTCACTCTCAATAAAAAAAAAAATAATAAACAAAGATTAAAAAGATTCATACCCTCAATACAGGTAGACCTTTTGGGATATTTGGGAAGAGAGACATGAGGGGCTGCCTGGAGGGAAATGAGAGGTAAGTCCAATGTGGACCTCTTTTAAATGGAATTTAAATAGAATAAATTTAAGAATGCTTAACATTTGATGAAAAGAATATAGTGAACACGTGGTTTGAATAAAAGAGAAAGGATATACGTTTGTAACTGGAGAGATGAGGGACCTAATGTCTGATGATTTCTATTTTTTCTGTGAAAGTTGAGAGTGATAGGAGTTGGAAATTTGAGCATGAAGAAGACAGTCTGAAATAGTTGGGGTGGAAAGCAGGAGTGTGAATTTACCAGAAAAAGGAATGATTGCTGGTCTACAGAGGAAGCCATGTTGGGCCATGTGCAAGATGGGTCAACAGAGAGGGAGAGACTGACAAGGGCATGCAGATAAGAGAGGCCTTTTACCCCACGAGGCACCAAGTATCTTTGATCCTGACCTCCCAGGATGAGTCACTTTGAGGCTGGCTGAGCACTTTAGTGTGTAATATTTTTTTCCTTTTTTCTTTTTTGGTTTTGTTTTGTCTTGTTTTCTGTTTGTTTTTTTGTTTGTTTTTTGTTTTTTGTTTTCTGTGTAATCTTGATCTGAGCTAGTCTGAGTTTCTGTTTCTTTCAACCTAAAGAGAACCCTGATTAGGATTTTGTAGTTGTTCTTTTTTCTAAAAAGTTGCAAAGATATTCTCAAGTTTGTATTTGGGTTTTCATGTTTAGAAAGAGAGACATTTTTAATTTTTCAATTTGATAATAAATACATACGTGTGTGTGGACCTATACAGACAAATATGAAATCTCCATAAAGGAACACACTGTTATCAGTGTATACATCTTTTCAGCTCATGTTTCTGTCCTGTCTCCCACTCCTGTTTATTTTAGCTTGAAAGCATTTGGGAATATAGAATAAAGAATGATGTGATTTGCTTCAGATTCTTTACCATGAAGGACAGTCTGGAAAACACAATGTGATGGGAAAAGGCTGGGCTACTCTAGTTTGACTTGTTTTCCATTCCTGTAGTTGGAGAGTAATTTAGATTTCTTGTAGGTCAAGTGTCCCAGAAGCAGATACTGAGATGGAGATTTTTGTGCAAGAAGTTCATTAGAGAGTGCCTTCAGGATTAACATCTGTAGGGGAAGGGAAGCAGACGGGTGGAGAAAAATTGGGCTGCAGTGCAGGTATAAGAAAGCCTCAGTCAGCCCATCAGGAGCTGTGAAACTGGTCATAATATCTTGCATTGGCTAGCCACTGTACTCATGCTGCCAAGGGAATGGGACCTGGCCTTGAGAGAGGTGGCTCTCTTCAGATTCGATGGGGTGGGGTGGGGTATTGACAGCTAAAGCATCCGCAACATGTGGAGGAATGGGTCTCCCCATCTTGAAAGGGGCATTAGACAATATGGCAAGGCATCCACTTAATAATTTTAGCTGAAATTTGAAATAAGAAATTTGGGAAAGGTAAATATTCCTTAACTGCCTAAAAATTAAAGGAAGTCACAGATTAAACATAAAGTCAATTAATAGGATGAGGATACACCTAAGATTTATAATCAAAATTGAATATTTAAGGCAATTGTTTAAGAGTTTCCAGATTATATGTCTGTTTCGGGGATTGACAATATCACCCAAATCCTAAATTATAAATATACCTATGAAACACTTGTAAATGTCTGTGAGGCAATGATTAAGATTTGTGGAGGGTAATGACTTCATTTGAGAACTGATTTATTTTTCTTTTTCCTACATTTTTGGAAACATTCTATGAAAACTTTGGCTCTATTTCCTCCCACCAATTTTTTTGTAAAGAAGAAGACAATCTACCTGGAACTTCAGACAGTGTGGAAGATATGCAAGATGGAATTTTAATTCAGTGACATAAGTTTTTGGCTAACTATGGCATATGATTTTTGGAAAATACTTAACCCTAACCCCTCCATTTCTTAACCTCATCCCTAGAAGTGTGTACTTTCATAAACACTAAGTCTGAGGACTTTTTACATAGGAAAATAGAGCAGTACATTTTAGAAGATCTACTTAAAGCTTGGCCTAAATAGGTCCATTAAATTTAAAATATATATTTGTCAAAAAATTACTGTAAGTAGCTTTCAGATCTTCATATCTTAACAGACTTTATTGCTTATTTGCACAGTTCCATGTGGATTGGGTAGCCTTCTTCCATGTGGAAGTAGTGATCTCTGGAGCACATGGCCATATCTAGGGAAGAGAGGGATGGAGGAGGTAGAATGAACTTACATCACTACAGTTCATGGACCACTGGCCAGGGCCAGGTAACTGCAGAAGAGGATGGGAAATGTAGGAGAGCACATGGGATATTTGGTGAGCAAATTAGAATAATTTAAAATAAATATTTTATTAATTAAGCCGCTTGTTTCTAATAAGGAGCTAGTTTACTTTCTTTGATGTAGAAATAATTAACTTGTTTAAGATAGAAATCAATATTTAGATTTATAGAATTTGAGTCAAAAGGAGCTTCAGCATCCAAATCAGTGGTTTCCATACTTTGTCTAGTAGAGTTGTCCCAGTTGCTGGGGAGTAATGTTGACTGCACAAGGAAAAACCGCGGTTGGTAGGGTCTAGGCATCTATGTGCTATAGTGCTGCTTCCTTTTCAGCTCATTGCCTTTATTTGTTTTGTATTTTGCAATTTGGGGATCTTCCTGGAAAAAAAAGATTTCCATAGCAAAAGAAACATCTGAAAACTGCTCATCTATGCCAGTACCCTTCTTTTATAGTTACAGAGGTTTATTCATACATTTAACCAATATTTTTGAGCACTTTCTATGTAGCGGCCCCTGATTTAGGCTGTGGGTGCAGAGTCCCTGTCATCCTCAAGCTTATACTGTGTTGTGTTCCAAAGAGCTCCAGTGACTTCCCAGCATCAGAATAAGATCTAGAGCTCGTATCCCTAATTTTCAGTCCTGCCTGAAATGACAATAAGATCGTTAACTAAGGATGTTCTACAAGACATCTAGAAAATCCTGGCATGGAATTGACTATGTAGGGTGTGTCTACACTTCTCATGGAAAATGGCTTTTATCTTGGAGAAAGAACACAAGCCTCTTTGAAGTTATTTTAAGTCCAAAATATTGGTGTTGTTTGGATTTTCCTTCTTTCTCACTTCTGATATCTTTTTGGCCAATGAGGTCAAGAGTACAGTATCATCAACAACTAACATTTGCCCTTGTAGTAAAAAGTGCACAAATGTACACTCTGTATTTATTCTTATTATGATTCCATGAAGTCAGTAAGACAACTATTACATCTCTACCTTCCATAAAAGAAAATAGAACAAACGTGATTTAGGTAAAGATTACACCACACAAGTAGTAAATGTTCCATAGAACTGAGAAATAAACTTTGTTATTACAACCAGATACTAACATGCAGGTGGTAAAAAAAATTTCTCTAATATACACTCTTACCACTAGTATTGGTAGTAATTATTGTGGGATGCAGGGAAACGAGTGCGTGGATTTGAGAATCAAAGAGGCCTGGGTTTGATTCCAGGGTTCTACCAGTTACTATGTGATCTTAAGTCATTTATCCACCCAGTTGTCTCATCCATGAAACAGGGATGGGTGGGAGGAGTAAACAAGATAGAATGGTTATGTAATGTACTTGGCATCTCTCTTCATACATGAGCAGCATTAGCAACTGTTGGCAATAATAATTTGTTATAATAGTATGAATTTAAATAGTACTATGCACCCAGTATTCACATCTCTTTGAATATAGACAGGTGCAGCTACACTGTGTGTGCACTGTTCCAGCTAAAAAGTACAGTACTTGCTGTGTTGATACTATATAAAGGAATTTTGAATCACAATTGGAGCTTTGGTTCTGACATTGTACTAAGCCAGAATACTCCTATTCATTGTAGTGATTTTAGCACAATGCAGTTACCTGAGCTTTAGGAACACACAGAAGAAGTTGGGTGCTTTTTTTATGTCGAACTAGGGTAATAGCCCTTATTTTAGCAATACTTTGGAATAGATTTACCCTGCATTATGTCTACAGATTTAATTCTTTGCATTGTTGTTTTACTAAGGAAGCATTTTAACTTACCTATTGAGTTTATAATCTCAGATGAATGCATAGAGATTTACATACATAATTTGTATGGTCTGTAGTCAATGGAAAAGAATACTCTATCTTGAGTTCATAGCATGAAAGCATACCTCCAACTGGATAGATTAACTTTTTGTACAGGAATGCCTTTTTAAAAAAACTAATAGATTACCACATTGACTCAATGGCATTTCTGAGTCAACACTCATAATAAATGCTAAATGCAAAAAGTAACTTCTAAAAATATTTTTAAATGTAAGGTTGGTGTGGACTTATGCCAGTGAATAGTTGACAGAATGCTGACATTTTCATACAAATTTAAGAGTAAGGGGGATAATTTCCCAATATTTTAAAAAGGTATATACATCAAAACTCTGCACCCTTGCTGAGATTAAGGTGTAATGAAAATAGTAAAATATAATAGTATAGTAGAAATATCTAACCATCACTACCAAGTTCTAGCTCATAACATGTATAGCTTCGTAACACCATATGTATCAAAATGTTTGCTTTTAACTCATGAGAAAAGCAAGTGTACGTAATAAAGGTCCGTGTTTTCTTGGTGAAACTCTAGTAATTTGGATATATATTCCATAGCATTTAACACAAATTTTCTAAAAGATAATGTCCCTTCTAGAGTTTTCTTTATACTTAAGCTGACAATGACTTATAAGGATTGGTATAACTCTGAGAATTAATCCTTCTTTTTTTTTTTCCTTCAAATTTGAATGTAAGGGAGTGACATATTTGCCTTTATCATAGGCATTGCTAAATCTTTCACACCACATGATTGGTAAGAGGACTTGATGATATGAAAGGTGAACAGTTATAATTCCATTTACCTTTTGTCTCTTGGTTCTAATGGGACTGGTGTTCCTTCCCATCCACCCCCAAAGAGGGCACTCTGGCTTTTAGTTTCTGTTTCTATTTCTTTAGAGAAGAAATAATAGGTAATTTGGATAGAGATTTAGGCACTTGATCTTCTTTGTTCCCTCCTTTGCTCTCTACTCCCAACTCATTACAAGAGACAGAAATATGAGAACCTCAGTAGGGAATTTTCCCAGAAGAGAGATGAAGCATTCATTCCTCTATAATGCCAGCTATTTCCGGGGAGGAGTGATTTTTCTTGTTTGGACCTTAGGCTCTCCCCTGCTGGGTAAATCCAACTCTGTGCTATTCCCTCAGGGCTGCTAGAAGGGAGACCTTCTGGAGGAGAGGAGCTGGGTGAATAGGAGGGAGATGCTACTTCCAGGAGTGAAATCAACATTTCACTGATTTGACCTCTCCTTGTAGGAGAGTCAGCCCTTCAGGGTGAAATCAGCATTTCAACTATATGGGAGGCTGCGTATAGGGTATTTAATTTACTTGTCAACAAAACAAACTGTGGATGAGGCAAAATAGAGCATTTAGAAAGGAAGAGGATGCTGTGTTGGCTGCACAGTCACTGGTGAAGTTTGAGCACCCCCTATTATTTTCCCTTCAGCATGATGTTACAATATGTTTTGTTCAAGCCTAAATGAACCTTTTCATCTGGTAATTAACATTTTTACAGTGTTTCTCCTACCACCATATATTTTTGTTTAGAAAATTAAGACCTAGAGCCAAAGTCAATGAGTAAAATGTTTGTTTTACAAAGAGCATGTATTTAAACCTGTAAGAGATAATTAAAGTGTAAAGTAAGTTAAAAAGTCACTTAATCTCAGATTCGTAGATTTCCCCATATATCAATATTTTGATTCTGTGTCTTTGCAGTTTACTTTATACTTAGCATTCTTTGAAAATGTTTCTGAAATCATCTTTTAATAATATTAAGTGACAGATAGGACCAATGAGTGAATTCAGTGGCCTCCCTTTCACTTTGTGCATTTTGACACATGCCAGGAATTGATTTTGTGTTTTTGAAATTTGTGCTGCTAACCCACGTCCAAATCCCCCATGAGCTCAGGAATTCACAGATTCTAGTCTTGGTTCTACTTTTTTTAATCTAACCCTCAAGGGTCTCCGAGTTTTCAAGAATGTTTCATTCATTTTAATTAATTAATTGCTTAATTAAAATGTTTTGGCTCTAGCTTGCATCAGGAAATACAGAGGTACACTAAGATTAACAACAATTAGGTAATTCTGTAAGTTATTGCAGAGCTTATTAAACTTTCAGGAAGCTCTGTTTTTTATGTACATGTCAGAGCTACTTTTTAATTTATCTGAAGTGGTTTGTAATTATTGGTAATGCTGATAATAAAATTTACGCTCTTTGGATCAGAAAAAAAATTAGTATAGACTCAGCCTTTTATTAAATGCAGTTTGGACTCTGAAATGTACTTCCTGGCACTCCTCATATTGTAGATGTTATGCTTTCTGCTCTCCTCTCATACAACACAAGTGCAGCCTAGAAGAGGAGTCAACTCATCTCTTTCTAAACACTGATTATTTTCTATAAGGTGGATGGTCAGAGGATTTCAAGATGACTGTCTAAGACTCCATTTAGAGATCTAAACTGTAGCAGAGGAGAGTTAATTTACATGTGAGAAATGACTTCTTTAGTAAGAAAGCTATGGTGGAAAGCTGTGGAAATCAGAGAGAGAGGCATTTCTCTACCTACACTTTTTTCTTGATCGGGAGAAAATTAAAAATGACTGTCAGATAAGCTGACAGTCCAAGGCTTAAGGGAGAAATATAAACATTTCATATTTAAAAATACATAATTTTAGAGGCATGGAGAGAAAAGTAAAACAAAGGTTTCAGTGTATTTGTCTGACTCTGGAAGCTTTGGAACAGTGAAATATTGTGCATTTTTGGACTGGACATATTTTAGTCAGTGTGCTGGCTGTGAGATCCCTGGGCTGACAACGGGGTCTGGCACGGTCACTTGTGGCCAGTTGGTGCACAATGCCCAGTCCATGAATACACACTGGGCCACATTATGCTTACCAAACTCTTGGACTATTATAATTTTTTAACCAGGAGGCATGCAGTCTCATATTCTGTATTGATAATTTGCAATGATGAATGCTTATAATTTTTTAAATGAATTTAGAGGAATTTGTTAAACAGATTTTTAAGACACTGAAATAAAGGATTTATATTCATTAAGGCCATCTTGGCAAAATTCAACCAAATTCCTGCTACTGTTGCTCTGAGTTATTGCCCACATTGTATGACTTGAACTTATTTCCTACTCACTGTCTTGGTCTTATCAAGGCACTTATCCCCTCTGTTCTGTTCCATATCCTTTGTGATCCAAGATTGCTTTTAGAGATACTTCATATACAGTTTTGATGATGTACGGTATACACAGTATCATTTTCTAGGAGTACTTTTGCCTATATATTCTGTGCTTTGTGTAAAATGTAGACACAGGGAATAAAGGAAGTTAGTTTTAAGTAAATTTGGATATTTTTAAGATGTGTGAAAGGTGCCCTCTGACAGCTGAAGTTTGCCCTACGCCAAAAATTAAATATTTTTTCCCCATGCTTTTGTCTAGTAAATAGAAAAGAAGAACTTGGGGAGAGCTAGCAGCTACAGAGGATGAGACGAGTCTGTCAGTCAGGACAGACTCCAGGAGTAAGACTGTATTGGAGGAGAATACAAGAGATAGGGGAGAATTTTCCACTGAAGCTCTGCAAAGGTGAAGTGACAGTGGAATCAAATCTAATTTAGGTTCTATAGGCAGTGTGGTAGGTAAGGTGAAATTTGAGGATTGTTGAAATTTTACTTTTGAAAATTCCTTTGGAAGAATCCACATCGAAGGCTAACCATTATCTCTGTTCTATCCCACACACGCAGTTTGCCCTCTGGCATTGCACAAAGCAGCTCTGTTGAGCACCAGATTATATAGTTGTGTTTAAGGCCTCCATTAGATAAAAAATATGTGTCTCTGTGTCACTGAATTTATTGAATACCACACAGTCTCACTCAGTTGGAGAGGTATTCTGTGGATGAGAGACAGGAACCGAGATTGCCCTTGTGTAAAAGATTCTCATGCTCACTCAGAGTAAATGCTTATGAAGAGATTAGAATGGTAAATGAATTCCTGCCCACTATTTAAACATTTTTTTTCATTTCTCTTCTGTAATATTGTTAAATTCCCATACATTAAATGCTTATATGGTGCAAATGCACTATTTTTGTGGTCAGCTGGCAATAGACAACATCTCCTAGTTCCTCATACTCGGAGGAATTTTCTTGATGGATTTAGCACTGGAAATAAAAATATCCATTGGTCAAGATTTCTCTCTTTGAGATGGATTAAATCTATAGAAATAGGCTAGACTTGTTCTCACAAAATCTTATTCATAACTTTGGAACATACAAAACTGTTGAAACTTTTGCTTCCTTAATACACATCAATCTGAAGGTAGAGGATTGAAGGGTACTTTTTGTCAAAAATCTGTTGATACTTGCAAAGTGTAAGATACCCTCTGGCCCCAATACAGCAAAGGACACATGTGGTAGACTTTTATAGGGCTTCCACTTGAATTTGGCCTTGCTGTTTCTCTTACGTTTTATAGCTTTTAAATTTGACCTCATCACATATCCTTGAAGACTTTTGGGACTGGACTCCTATCAATGGGGGCCTCAACTGAGAGGAGGAAATCCTCTCTCCTGTCTAGGGCCACAACCCTTGTATTCAGTGTCAAGGAGTGTAGCTTATGTTCTCAAATTTTTGCTTCTTTCTCTCTATAAGATTTATAGATATATATAAGATTTGTTATTAAATCTTCAAGTTCATATCCTGAAACTAGTCATTTGAGCCAAAGGAGAATTTGGAATTAACTATAGAAAAGATCCAAAAATGAAGTAGGCTTAAAAACTGGCATTCAACCTTGCCTTTACTATAGTCTATGAAGTTATTTCAGGAGGGAATATAAGAATGTATTTCAATGAGGCAGGGACAGCTCCTCTGTTGTTTTAGGTTGTACTTTTTTTTTTTTTTTTTTTTTTTTTTGCTTGGTCCAAATATGTTTTATTGAAGCCTTTGAAAACAAAATTTCTGATGCTTAAATGAATTCTTCACATTTTAGCATTCCTTCCTCCTTCAGGTTCTTTATTTCTTATGCCATTGTGCCTCTAATAAAGCAAACATAAAACACTGATGTGTAAAATACTGAAATAGAATTTAAATATTCTGCAACTTTATTGCTGTTGTTTATCATAATTTCTATCACATTATAATAAATATTTTTAGTGACTCTCATCTTCACTGAGTCTTCTTTCATATGCTAACATATTTATTTAAAATGTCAAAACATTTTCCCCAAAGATGGTCCCATAATCTTCCCCAAACAATGACTTGTTGCAATGACAAGGAACCTCTTTAATGGCAAAGAAGGTGCTCAAGAGGTCTTGATGAAACATTTGCCAAATATTAGCCCTTAGAAATGAATACAAGCTTAAACATCCAATTTAATTGAACAAATATTTATTGAGTAAGTATTATGTGTAAGGTACTGAATCATACTGCGCAACAAAAAAATCTATTAGTAAAATAAATAGAACTTCAAAGGGAGAAAAGTATTTGCTGTCTTTTGTGAACCCAGCAGCATGGGAAAGAAGGATTTGATGTTTCAGTATTATGTTGCAAACAAAAGACAGATACCTTTATTACCAAATCCTAGGTGAAAACAAATGTGAAAAATGGACTTCATGAAGCTTCTTGAATTTCACACACTATCCTTCTTTGTTCTGAAAACAACTGACTGCAGTCAGGTATGATTTGAACTTTTTAAGGGAAATGGACTCAGATTCCCTTTTTATTTAACTGAAAGCTACTTTGATTCAACAATTAACTCTGTGTTTTTTATATTGCAAAATATTTGTAAACACAGTCTTATAGTAGAATGCACCTGGGAGAAAGTTAGGCTTACTTAGCTCATTGAACACTATGACAGAAGGACAAATTGACATAGATGCTCAAAGGAGAGGCTGGAAGGCTGAAAGGAGAGGCTAGTTGGTAGACAACCAAGTATATTTTGACAAACACTGATTTTTTAGACTTTAATATTGTCTTTGGGGAATTAATGTATCTTTTTATAAATTTTATAATCTTCCTAACTGTGCCTGAAGAATATATTCCACACCTCTTTCCCCAGTCTGTTTCTGTCTATACTGGAATTTTTGTAACATAACACCCTTAAATAGAGAACAGTTGCATCTAATCCTATTTAAAATGGTTGCTAAGGGACTATTCATAGGAGCTTAGATATGACTCAAGATCTCCCTTTAAGGAGTAAAGGAGAAGAATCAAAGAAAAGAAAATATATAGAAAGAATTTTAACATATGGGTTTGTGTCATGTGGCTTCTGGTATTTAGGATGTACAAATCATTTCCTAGTCTGAGAAGTTCTGGACCCATTGAGCCCTGAACCTTCTCGTAGCATGCTGGTCTCCTGTATTCCTGAAGACTCCTATGGGAAAATAGGTTTACACAGCTGAGTTTGGGGGGACAGGGATACTTCCTTCCTTTCTCTACAACTCAGGTGTGCTAGAAAATGATGACTAAAGTTTTGATCCATGTCTCTGCTAATCAACTCCTTCAGAAGAGGAGGTAAGGGCAGTTGCTGGGTGAAGAGGGGATATCAGGCTGGCTGGGCATTTGTGCTCGGTTCTTTCATGCCCATTTCAGAAAACGTAGAGGCCTGTTTCATGGGTGCTCTGGTTTTTGTTGTTTCAGGATGAATGTGTAGTATATACTTTTCTCTTCATTTATGAGTGTGATTTTTAGATTACTTTCTGGCTAGGAAAATATGAACCCTAGGGCTTGCCATAGACTAGATGAAATATATATCTGCTATAAACATTGCCTTTCTTTTTCTGCCAGTTGCAAATATTCAGGAGTTTATTAGAGGGAGCTTTGAAAGTGAAGCCAGAAATTTCTTCTGACATACAGAAAGTTTGAGATCTCTTTGCCCACAAAACATTTAAGAATGGATACAAAGAGCTTTAAAAATCAAAACCTGGTCAGAGATTATATAGCAAAGAACATAGTGGGAAAACTTCTAATCCTAAGTAAAGAGGTTAAGGTTCATTAGTTCTCAAAACTATGGTGAGATTAAATATGAAACTTTAATAACAAAGGTAACAATTTATCCTTAGATGTTTATATTTAAAATAAGGGCTAAATAGCTTTCTTCATATACTACTAGTAGTTAATACTTACTGATTATTAAATACTATATATATCATACTACTAAAATCAAGTGAGAAATTGTTAGAGTCTCCATCTCATTTTGTTAGACAGCTTTGAGATCTAAGGCACCATAATTCATTATTTGCTCTATAGTGTGCACGCCTGCCTTGCTGATTGCTTGCCTCTCAGATCTAAACAAATTAAAAATTAGGAAACCTAAAACATGCTAAAAATTTAGGGCCTCTATTGCTGTATTTAGGTTTTTTGAGCGTCGTGGTCATCCTAAATTAATCACCTTTGTGCTTCCTGCAGCACTGTAAAAGTACCTTAAATACAGAGGCCACAAAAAATATTTGTTGACCTAGTGAATTTAAGTATATAAGAATTTATACTATTTTGATTTAATCCTGTTTAAACAGCTTTATTTTTATAGTGATAATACCAATTGCAACCAGGCCAAAATATTACTAAATTATGCATACAAACCCAAGGCTTCCTATTCTCATATGTAGGATCATTTAGTGTTTTCCTATTACTTTAAACCTCTGTCCACCTATACATTGACAACTTTTTTATTTATAAGATATCCTAACTAATGTTAGGATAACATTAAAATCTGCACACACATTTTTTTTTTCCTTTCCGGCTCTTTGTGTTTCTCCAATCCTGTTACATATGCTTCTCATCTTTGCCTCCACTTTCTCTCCAACTATGGCCAGGCTGCTCCAGAAAAAAATCAGTCTAGTGACATATGAGGTAATCTGCCTTTCTTTAAACAACAATTATAAATGTAAAAGGCCAGCATCACAGATATGTTTGCTCTGTCCAGGCTATTTTCCAGGTGTCCACGTACCTTTTTTTGGAATACCTGGGTGTCTTTCTCACTCAAGAATAGCACTATCCTTTGCCCCACAGAGGCTGTTTCTTCTTCCTCACATATTAGAA
This sequence comes from Crocuta crocuta, assembly GCF_008692635.1. Taxonomy (NCBI): domain Eukaryota; kingdom Metazoa; phylum Chordata; class Mammalia; order Carnivora; family Hyaenidae; genus Crocuta; species Crocuta crocuta. Next base: position 905,869 of record NW_027530514.1, on the reverse strand, counting down.
ACAGGGTGTAGTTACTGAAAATGTCAGAGCTTAGGCAAATTACTTAAAATCTCTGTGTTTTAATTTCCTTTTGTTAGAGGATTGTTTGGAGGATTAAATCAGTTAATATTTATAAAGCACTTAAAAGAGTGCTGAGCACATAGTAAATACTATCAAATTACTTTGTAAATTAAAAATAAATGTGGAGAAAAATTAGTGGTGAGAAAAACTGTGGTATTTGAGAAGCAGAGTAAGAATTCCTCACTTCCAATACAAAGAGTTTTGGAGTCCTGTGAATTTGTGTTTGGGGAAGCTGGAATGAGCACCAGGGAGAGCTTTTCAAACTGATAGATCAAGTAATTTCCAATAAAATCCAGCTAGAGTAACTAGCATTCAAAAAATCATTTCATGGATTGGTGTGTTTGAAGGAGAGTTTATAAATTGTTTCCAGTGTTGAAGAGCATTTTCCCTTACATGAACCCGTTGCTCCACTGAGCAATAATGAAATTTTACTTTTCCATGTTCCTTCTAAAAATTCACTGTCTGATCTTCTTCCAATGGTTAGTGAGTTATCTGTACCAATTGGTATTTGTATTTGTTAGAATTCATCCTACGTTTGAGTAATCATAAGCTGATTTTTAAATTAACCATATAAAATTATTATTGGTTTAGATTTCTGAGCATATTACTAATTTGCTAATCTGCAAGTCATGTATGAATAACCAGGATTACATAAAAAAAAAAAATGTCTTGAGAATCCAAAAAGGATGTTGCTCAGTTAGCAAATTGTATCTCAAGGACTTTATTCATAGGCAAACCCTTTGTGGTCTCACCCTGAGCATATTTGTTCTAACTTGTTTAGGTCATGATTTGATTAATCAATTAAGTTAATTAGTCATTTATTGCCAATTAGGAGAGGAAGGAGAACAACTGGAGGCAGGTATTCACTTATTTATTCACTCATACTTATTTACCAAATGCCTACAGTTCAGGGAATATTACAATTCAGTGACAACTAGACAAAGTCCCTACCCTCATGAAGCTTATATTCTAATGAAGCAAATGCATGATATGATGGAATTGGAGGCATTTATATTCCAGTGATTAAAGATGTATATTACCATTCTGCTACTTACTATGTGACCATGCCAAGTTTTTAAAACTCTGTACTTCTATGTATGTGTAGTGAGAATAATAAAATTACTTACTTCATAAGATTGTTTTGAAGATTAAATGAGATAATATATGAGCTGTGTTTAAAATAATGCCTGGCACATTGTATCAAGGAAGGATATAAATTGGGGCAGAGCAAGGTAAAGAGACTATTCAGCAGTCTTGAACTAGAGTAGTAGTAAAGAGGGGTTGATGAGTAGAGATTGGATTCACAAGAGTGTTTTTTTTTTATTTGAGTGGGTGTGAATAAAATAAAGGAGTCAAGAATGATTCATTTTGTGCCTGAGCACCCAAATGATCAAGGTGCCATTTACTGAGATGGTGTACATTTGGAAAAGAGGTCTAATTGGACCAAGAGTTCAGTTTGAAACATGATAACATTGAGATGCTGATTAGATATACAGCTGAAAATACCCAATGGGTAGTTGAATATTCAAATTTGGAGTATAGGAAAGGATTGGGGCTGGGACTATTAATTTGGAGTGGTCAGATTATAGATCTTTTGGAAAGCCATGGAACTTGGGTTTGATTATCAAGACCAGGGGTAGGCAAAGAAGAGAGGAGGGCTGAAGATTGAGCTGTAGAATAGCTAATTTTTAGATGTAGAGAGGAGGAAGTGGAGCCAATAGAGGAGACAGAAAAGAGGTGACAAATGAGATAGGAAGAAGACTAGAAAAGTGTGAATCATAGAAGCCAAGTGAAGAAACAGTTTTAAGAAGGGGAGAGTGAAAAAGTCTTGCTGAATACTTCTAAGGAACAGACTAACTGAGGGCTTAGAGTTGTTCACTGGATTTGACAGTGTGAAGGTCACTAGTACTCTTGTCAAGATCAGGCACCTTGGAATAGTTAAGACCAAAACATAATTTGTTGAATGGTTTCAAGACAGAATAGGAAACTGCAAAGATGGACAACTCCTTTGAAGAGTTTTGATACAGAAGTGGCAGAGAAATTGGTTGTTATTTGGAAAGGATGTGGGGTTAAGTTTGTCTTTTTTAAAGGGAGTTACTATCACAAGTCTGTGTGTTATTAAGAATGAGCCAAACAAGAGTTTAAAAGAAAAACCTTAGTGGTGTAGAGGAGATAAAGGACAATTATGGGATTAAAGTCCTTGAATAGGCAAGAAAGGATGAGCATAAGCAGAAAGGAGAGGAGGAGTCTGTAAATACCAGCAAGGACTGTTTATCTCTTATAACCGAGAAGAGGTGTATTAAAAGGGCACACACCCGAAAAGTGGTAGATGTGAAAGTTATGGGGAAATGTGGAAATTCTCATTTGATCACATCCCTTTTCAGAGACACAGTGATCAGCTGGGAGCAATGAGAAGGTAGGAGATATTAGAGGAGAAAGGAGAAAATGCAAAACAGTGGCTTCAGAGGGAGGGTGAATAAATTTGCCGGAAAAATGCAGAGAGTTGCCAGCAATACTGATTTATTTGAGGTTTGAGATCATAAGTTTAATTTGAATTCAGTGATTTTTTTCTCTTACCATGGTTAGCTGTTTTAAACAGGGGTGAGTGGAGAGTTAGATTTAACCAGAGTTAGAGTTTTGCCAGGTGTCTATGAGCACTCAACAGAAGGGCAGGTGTTGACAGTGTGTTTCACACTGTGATAATAGTGAATCATGATTCATGAAATCTAAGTGGATAAGGAGATAGAGTCAATGAATTGTAGGTATTTCTAGGCTAAAGAATTGTGAATAAGGGTTTCTACAGTGAGTAAGTGGGTAGAAGAGAAAGAATGTTGAGAGAGTAGAATGTTCAAAATTGAGAATTGGTAATAACAGGGTCCAACATGTGACCATGGCATTGGGTAACTGAGTTGTGTCAGTGAGCCAGATCACTGGGTCGTCCCCTGAGTCCAGTGGTTGAATGAAGCATCTACATGAGCACTGAAATTGTTGACTGATGTTTTAATCTGTTTAGGCTGCTATAACAAAGTATGCATGGGCTGGGTGGCTTATAAACAACAGAAATTTGTTTTATACAATTCTGAAGGCTGGACACCTGAGCTCAGAATGTCAGCACATTCTGGTTCTGGTGAGAGTCCTCTTCCAGGTTGTAGACTGCCATCTTTTTGTTGCTTCTTCACATGGAAGGGACAAAAGAGCTCTCTGGGGTTTCTTTTATAAGGGCATGTGCTCCACCCTCATGACCTAATCACCTTCCAAGGTGCCACCCTCTAATACCATCACATGGGAGGTTAGGATTTCAGTATATGAATTTGGAGAAAGGTACAAACAGTACATTGCAAATGCTGACAGAAACAGTGGTAAAGAGAGGGACAGTAAGTCACTGCAAAAATCTTTAGTGCCTGGGGGTTTGTCTCCAGGAAGCAAGAAAGCAGATTGGTAGTTATATAGGTTCATGGCATGTGCTGATTTTTGTTAAAGACTTTTCTAGGGAGGAGAGAGTTCAGCACCTGTGATATTCAGGCACCTCAGGAAATCAAAAGATTCATCAGATAGTCATCTTAAAGAGTCTGAAGTCATTTTGTAGAGGAGATAAGAAAACTGCGTGAGTAATTTAAAAGCAAAGTAATATGTGATACAAGAAACAATAGAGGTATAGCTAAGTCACAAAGAAGATTTAGCAGGAGAGTCTACTTTGAGATGGGGAAATCCAGGAGAAGCTTTTCATAAGAGGTATCTTTCAGGTAGACTTTGAAGGCTGGCAAGGATTTGAGCACAGAGGGATCTTCACATATAGGGAAGAGTGTAAGCAACGGCATGGAAATAGGGAATTACAGGCAAGCAGCAAATAATTCATTTGTGCTTCCAGGATGCATAAAGAAGATGAAAAAAAAAAAAGAACTGAGTAGTATGATTTGGGCCAGATAAAGGGAATCTAATTCCAAACAAGACTCTTTTGTTTCATAGGCAGCAAGGAGTGGAGCAAGACTTAAAGGCACACCAAAAGTTTTTGAGCAAAAGAATGACATGGTCCAGTGTGGGCTTCAGGAAGAGTAATTATGCAGCTCAATCGTCAACGGTTAGAGGAGGAAGAGTCCAGGAAAAAGAGACAAGTTATTAGCACAGCCAGGGAGTAATTTATATTTGCTTTACAACTTACAAACACTCACTGTGGTTGGAACTCATACTAATAGTGGCATTGGAAAAGGATTGGTGAGGACAAATTAATAAACTATAATAGAGATTCAATCAATAAATGTTGACAACATTTGGATGTAATATTGAGAAGAGGAGAAAGGAAAGCCAAGAAAATGACAAGGTTTTGACTTTAGCTGATACAAAGGAACATGATATCAGAAATAAAGGACAAAGGAAGGAAAGGACCAAGCATGAGCGGGAAGATTATCAGTTCAGTTTTGACATCTTGAGTTTGAGATGCCAGCTAGCATTCAAATACAGTTATTTAGCAGGTAGTTTGAAGCTTAAGACTAGGACTTGGTAGTCATCAGTGTATTGCCAATGGTGGAAGTGATGAGACAGGGTAGGAATGCTAAAGAAAGGATAAGTGTAAAAGAGAAGCAAGTAGTATCGATGATAGGTCATTGTGGCACATTTTTATGATGAAAGAAGAATGAGAGGAAATAGCCAGAGATTGAGGTGGGTAAGGGGTAGTGAAGTCAGCTCAACTACCGAACAAGTCTGTCAGACTGTAGTGCCACTGAATCCAAGAAAAAAAAAAAACAATTAAAAACATAATGAAAGAGCTATTTAATTATATTGAAGGATCCAGAGAGATTAAGAACAAGAACTGAAATATACTGTTAGCTTTTGTAACTAAGAAATCACAATTGATGGATGATAGCAAAACATCAATGACAGTAACAACCAACACCACAGCTTCAACCTTGACTATGATCAATAAAACAGCACTATTTTACCATCAGGAGAAAAAAACAGACAGTAAAAACACCATAAACATAAGAGCGTACTCAAATTTATAGCTGACTGGAGCCAGTTATTATAAGATCCGAAGAGTACAACTCATTTCAGCCAGCTATGAAATAATCAGGGAATTATTATATAATTGATGTTTATAATATTAAAACATGTTTTAAGATCACTTCACATTCAAAATAGTCATGTACCAATGTCAATTTTTTAGTATAATATTTCATGTAGAATAAAATATTAGGAGAGACTAGGCAAAGGTTATTGGAATTTCTCCTTGCTATCTTTGTAACTTTTCTGTAAATTTAAAACTATCCCAAATTAAAAAGTTTATTTTAAAGGCGCCCTGGTCGCTTAGTCAGTTGAGCATCTGACTCTTGATTTTGGCTCAGGTCATGATTCTAGGGTCATGGAATTGAGCCCCATATTGGGCTCTGCATTGACCATTAAGCCTACTTAATATTCTCTCTCTCCCTCTGCCCCTCTCCCCTACTCACTCTCTCTCTACAATAAAAAAAATAAATAAAAATAAATTAAAAACATTTCTTTTTAAATTAAAAAAAAGTTTATTTTAAAAAACATGACCCAACAATCTCAGGGGTACATATGTAAATTTTCATCCCAAATAGCTAAGTGAATAAACTTTTGGTGCTTATATTGGTAAATTTTAATTAATTAAAATTTTATGAGAACTAACTCATTCCACTGGTGTTTTTATACAAATTATGGTCTGGAGACAACAACTGGTGTTGTTGAAACAAATTACTGTTCTCAGACTAAATCGTGATACTGAATAAAATATCCTTCAAGTCACTTATTTTCTTTAGTTGATTTTTAGATCTGTAGGCTAAATAGCCAGCTCCAAGTGAACCTGTTTTCACAATGAAATTGACTTTCATTGAAAGTCAGTGAAATTGAAGTTTTGTATTTGTATTTTGTCTTTTTTTTTTCATAAAAATAATGAGTTCATATTTATGTTTTTTCTTGCTTAAGTACTTAAGACCAGAAAAAGGCATGTGCTTATTGTTTACAAACAAAGTGTTCCAAAAAAAGAAAAAAGTACTGATTTGCTTTTGCTGGGACATATTTCAGCTTAGTGGGTAATGATTTGCATGTATAATTCACATTAACCAAAAGTAAAGCAATCCTCCTGGAAGCCCTGGATAGAAGGACATCTGTTCAGTTAGGCAGCATGACCTCTCTCTGGCCCCAATGAAACCAGTGAGGTTATTTAAAAAAAATTCTAGTCTTGAATATATTCCATTCTTCAGCTAGTTTCTTGTTAAAGGGAAGTTAAAGTTTCTAACTCCAAGTTTCTAATACAGTGTATTAAGCTTTTCAGATAATTTCAACCACCTTTATGCCCCTCTTTGTGGTATGACTTGTGCTGAGCACCGTGATTTACAAATATGGACTCTACACTTTGGGTCTCTTGTAGAATCACATTCATTTACTTGCATTGTGGTCATATAAAAGGTTTGCCTCCTATATTAGCAAGCATGGAAGCCAAAATCACCTATGAAAAAGGGATGGCAAATTATTGAAAACTTTTTTCTTATACAAGTATTGAAATATTCAAAATCTAAAATTTGCATGCATATTACACTTTTTCTAGTGGAAACCACAAATATAAAACTAATCATATTATACAAATAACAACAAAAAAGGAACGAGTTTTGGTCTGTACTATGCAAATGCAGTTGAAGAAACTGTCTACCACATCTTGTGGTATTTCCTTTATGAGGATCCCTAGTGATAACTCTTCTCTAGTTTCTTTTCCAGTACTTACTACAAGCACTGTTTTGTTTGTTGTGTAATGGATATTTCAAATTTTTGTTTTGGCTACTAAGAAAATCAGAATAAAAGATAAAATAAAAAATAGAAAAATCTTATCTTTAACACCTGTGTTGGATCTAAGAGCATACATTTGAACCTGTTATCTTACCCTTATTGCCACTTTGTTCCAATATTTCCTCTCCTTCTCTCTTTCTCTGTCTTTCTCACAGACACACACCAGACACACACACACACACACACGCACACAGGCACGCACGCACATTTATGCATGTCAAAGAAATTCATTTCATTGAAGGAATTTCTCAAATTCTTTTTTTTATTGTGGTAAAGTATACATAACAATCTTTATCATTTCAATTCTTTGTAAGTATACAACTCAAAGGCATAACATACATTCACCATGTTGTGTAAGTTTCACCACCATCCATATCCAACTCTTTATTCATCCCTAACAAAAACTCTGTATCCGTTAAATAATTCCCCCTTCTGCCCTCCTCTCATTCCCTGGAAACTTCTATTTTTGTGCCTATTTAGATATCTATTCTTATAAGTAGAATCATACATTATTTACACTTTTGTGTCAGGCTTATTTGACTAACATAATGTTTTCAAGGTTCATCCATGTTGTAGTTTATATAAAAATTCCATTTTTTAAAATAGTATTCCCTCAAATCCTTTTTGAAAAAGTCAAAGTTTAAAGAGGGGGGAAGATGGAGAACTAAATACAATAAAATATAGAATATGCTCACAATGTAGTAAGTGCTCCACAAAAATAAAAGCATGAAAAAATATTAATGTTACTTTGCTAGCAACTAAGAGCTAACCCTGGGATAAACTGTGAGATAAATGAAATTAATAATTAAGACTTTTCTCCCTCTGCTCTCAAGGCCTCTCTCCCATGCACATGTGAGAGTGGGGGAGGGGCAGAGAGAGAGGGAGAGTAAGAGAATCCCAAGCAGGCTCCACAGTGTCAGTGTAGAGCCCAACATAGAGCTCGAACTCACCAACTGTGAGATCATGACCTGAGCTGAAATCAAGAGTCAGATGCGTAACCGATTGAGCCACCCAGCTACCTTTGACTCTTATTTTTAGATGTTAAATGTCCTCCTTTTGAAGAATGTTCTGTAACAGAGCTCCTCTCTGAAAGGAGCTATGCTGTCTTAACGTGTGGAATGTGTGAAACCTAATAGGTACTTAATGAATACTCTTGAGTGCATGCATCAAGGCAAAAATTGTAATATACAGTATGTTTTTTACAATGCTGATGGGTTAATTGGGAAAAATTTGGGAATATTATTCTACATTTCAGGTTTCTCTGTTATCTTTCATTTGGGATTATAACACCTTTAAACAGTTGGATTTGTAGGTTTGAACAACTAATTATCTATCCCTCTGCTTGACCTTATCCATTCCTTGCCTTGTATCTCTAGCTGTAATGTAGTGAAATCAATGTGATAATATATATGTTAGAGCCCCATTTATTATTTGTAAGATGGAGATAAGACATCAAAGAATTTTTTATGAGAAAAGAAATTGGGAAGGGGTCAGGCATCTGATAAATTGTTATTTTTCTTGTTTTTGTTCGAATTGGGAATTGTCAAAAGGCTGTGAAGCAGAAAGTTAAGTGTAAATACAGTTGATAAAAGTGATTTAATAGAAAATTGGTATTCCATTAAGTGGGAATATTTATTTGATGTGGTGTGTGAAAAATGACTACTTAGATGAAATATTTAGTGACAGTGTTGGCTGATATCAATAGATTACAACATTCTACAACAGAATTTGTGAATGGTTCAATGGCACAAGGTCATCCAGCTGTTAAAGAAAACTGCAGGGGCACCTGAGTATCTCAGTCAGTGAAGCATCGACTTGGTTTTGGCCCAGGTCATAATCTCATGGTTTGTGGGATCAAGCCCTGCGTCAGGCTTGATGCTACATGGAGCCTGCTTGGGATTCTCTCTCCCCCTGCTCCTCTCTCTACCCCTGCCCTGCTCACGCGTGTGCATGTGTTCTGTCTCTCAAAATAAATAAACTTTTTTTTTGAAAAAGAAAAAAGATAACTGCATTTTATATAGTCTAATTTAAAAAAATGGAGAAAAATTTGGACACCAAAATGAAGTTAGAACCTCGCAAAGACACTCAAAACTAAGAATTAGCATTACTCTGAGTGGTTATGATTTTGGTTAGCTGTGTTGTTGCCTTACCTACTATCTTATTTTACAGATTTTGTCTCTGTGGTTTTAAAGCTGTTTTTCTGATATTTCTTTATAGCAACCATAGACCACATTATATATTTAAGTGGAGTTAAGTGGAGAATTGGTAAGGTGTTCAATTAATTCATCCAGGTTATACATGAATTTAGTATTATTCAAATCAAAATAGATTTCTGCTCTAAGGAACCTTTACATATATATTAATACAAATATTTTCTATCTAAGTTTCACATTAATAATGTAGACTTAAATTTAAAGATCCAATATTATCAAGTATGATGGGATATAATGCCCATTAAAAACACAACTGTAGAATCACATACATAAAGCTAATGCAGTCTTTAGATGCCCACATCAATCTTTGCTTAGTATTGAACAAACAAGCATGAAACATTTTCTCATGTCATCAGCAGAATCAAATATCAAATATTAAGGGGATAGTTGATATCTCTCAACTTTTATAGAATTCAAAATATAATAGTAGCCTAAACACATGTACTTGTTAACAGCAGCTTGGTAACTTTTACATTAGTCTTGGCATGAACTTTACACAGATACATTTCATAGTATTACTTTGTAAAAGCAGTGTATTAAGGTTAATTAATAGCCATGTAGACCACTGTCTATCATAAGCATCATGATGACTATGCTACAATAAAATGATGAGTAAGGTATTAAATGCATTTCATGTATTAGAAAACTGTGTGGAGCTCCCACACCCAATAAGAGGCAAACCAAGATATATGCTAAATCTGTTTAGAGTCAAAGTCAGTGTTCTGTTTAGTTTGCCATATTTCTACTCCAAGATGGCTCCATTCCAAGATGAACTTTGTCTGAACTGATGACAAGTGAAGAAAGAAGACAGAAGAAATAAAAAAAATACATGAATGGCAATTAATTTCTTTTCCTCATACACTTTTACTCTATGATGGAGAATGGGAAGACAAGAATATCCCCCAGTCACCTGTGTACTGTTCTACCCTTACCTTCAAGCAACCATGTCTTTTAAACTGACAGAGCATAGCTACTTATATATAAACCCAGCAGAGTTGCTCTATTGGATAAAGACATCTGGAATGTTTAGACCTGACTGACTCACAGTTTTCTTACTTGTTATTGTGCAATTCTGTGCAACGGTTTGTAAAATTATTACAGTTAACTGCATAACATAATAAACTCAAACAATGTTGAATATGTATTAGTGTATCCTGTGATGAATAAAGAGCCACAGTGAATTAGAATTGAAAGGCTAGTTTTGACTGAATAAAGGCAGATGTTATGAGCTGATTGATGAGGCAAAATTCAGTGAAATTTTTAAGGATCTGCAGTATGGAGTGTATGACTGTGAACTTTGTGTGAATGTCCAGTAAGTTTTTTTTTTTTATTACATATTAGAGACATATATCATTCAAAAGTATTGAAGGATATGATTTAATTGCCAGAGAAATCTGCATTCTAATATCCTTGTCATGTAACAAGTATGGTTATTTCTTATTTTGGGGCTAATGGTGGAATGTCTTGGTATGAATATCGCAAAAATTTATATAGTAAAACAAAAATCAGAGGCCAACTTATCACATTTGGAGATTAACAGATTAAATTTGCAGATAAGTAGAATGCATTTATAAATTGCCGTATGGGCAGTTTTCTTTCTGAAACGATACAGTCCCATATAAAATTCTACGCTTGTTTTATGATTGAAGTCATAGAAGATTCTTCATATGCTTTTTAAGCTAGCAAGTTGGTATGTGCTGTAGAAATTGTGGAAACCAGAAACCTAAAATTTTCAAATAAAAGAATGCATGCTCATGGTTGTTTTAAATGAGCAATATGTGAGTGTATGATGAAAAAAGAAACTCGTTCCTCAATCCTACCACATTCTGCAGTATGCGATGATTTTAAACATCGTTCATTGTATATATAAACAAACTTATAGGCATTTATATATGCATTCTTATATACACATACAATTAGAGAACTCATTTCATTCAAACTTCTGAAATCTATTACCAGCTATAATTGCTTGTGATACCTCTTCCTCATAGAAGTTGTTTAGGTTGCATTTTATATTTTTTATTTGTTGTCATGACTCTTCAATTTATACTTCTCTCCCCTGGTAGAAGATACTATCCTTGAAAGGGCTTCAGGCTGTTTCCATTTAGGGCTGCACCCCTAGATTCAGGCGTACTCCTGACACAGTTGGCACTTGATCAATATTGGCTCCATGTATGAATGACTAGCACTCTGGTACTTCAAAGGAGGGTAAAAGGTAGTCAGAGAATAGAGGTGACTGCCAGGGGAGCAGATTGCTTTTGTCTTCAGTCTTTTAAAACTCTTGTATAGCATATTGAGAACAAAGTGTATTTTACTTGAAGAGATATCACATTGTATTTCACTTAAAAGTGGACTTTTCTGTAAGAAAAATGTTTTGGGGTGAGGTGATTTTACATCATATATACATGGGGGAAAGTGAGAAAATGACAATAGTGAAGAAGATTGTTGGGAGGAAAAAAGACATTTAAAATGGTAGTGAGTGCATTCTTTAGGAAGGTAGAAAACTATTATATACTTTTCTTAAAAGCTTACTTGTGTTTAGACAAGAAATAATTTGACCAGAATTAGTCCCATTAAAAGGGAATAGGTTTGGCATGGAATGAAGATGGCGTCTAAAGGAATCTGGAAGGGTTAGTTCAGCACTGGAAGGAGGTATTGAAACAAAATTATAAGAAAATATTCTAAAAGTTCAATCGAGGCATCTAAAAACATGAAAGCATGAATGTTATGTTTCATATCCAATATTAAAATTAACAGGACAGGCATGCCACATAAAAGAATAGGAATGATTTTAATATGCTCCAAGACTGTAAAACCATGGCTTGAAATATCTAATTCAGTTGTTGGAACAAGAACAGAATATTTCAGCCTACATTTGCAAATTTTTATTTCATACTTGAGGAAATTATGAATATCTTAGTGATCAAAGGCATTATATAGATGATGACAAATATTGTCCAATTAAGATGGACTTGATTTTACTACTGTGTAAATTCAGAAATAGGAAAGTCCCAAGTGTATGCGAATAAAGGTGTGAGTACATGAAGATCTGGATATAGAAGTATTTTCTGTCATGTTTAGAGCCATGATTATCTTCAATAAATCATTTATTCCCTGTGTTTATTTCTCATGCTTTTATGTACATACTTATTTTTATAATTTTACTATGGCTTTTTTCCTCACAAAAACTAGGTTACTTTTATGCAGTTGTTTTTATTGTCCAGTTTATTATTTTTTATTATGAACATCTTCAGTTGTCCTTGTGTTATCATTTTTTTTTCAGTCATGATCTATGTTACATATAGGCCTCACTCAGAATGTCCTTGCTCACAGATAAAGGATCGGCATTTGTGGTTTCCAGTGGCCACTTTAAAACAGAATTTTTGTCTCTTTTTTTCTTTTAAGTTTTTGTTTAAGTTTCCCTTATTTAACATATAATGTAACATTAGTTGCAAGTGTACAATTCAGTGATTCAGCACTTCCATACAACACCTGGTGGTTATCACAAGTGCACCCCTTAATCTCTATCACTTATTTAACCCATCTCCCTACTCACCTCCCCTCTGGCAACAATCAATTTGTTCTCTATAGTTAAGAGTCTGTTTCTTGGTTTACCTCCTCCTCTCTTATTTTTTTCCCTCTGCTTGTTTATTTAGTTTCTTAAATTCCACATATGAATGAAATCATATAGTATTTGTCTTTTTCTGACTTATTTCACTTAGCATAATACTCTGTATCTCCAGCCATGTCATTGAAAATGGCAAGATTTCATTCTTTCTAATAGCTAACTAACACTCCATTATGTATATACCATATCTTCTTTATCCATTCACTAGTCGGTGGACATTTGGGCTGTTTCCATAGCTTGGGCATTGTAGATAATGCTGCTATAAACATTGGGGTAAATCTATCTCTTTGAATTAGTATTTTTGTATTATTTGTGCATACTGCTTTCCAGAGTGGCTGCACCAGTTTGCATTCCCACCAACAGTGCAAGATAGTTTCCTTTTTCCACATCCCCACCAACAGCTGTAAAACAGAACTTAAATGTAACACTATTTGTTAAAAGTAATAATCTCAGTAAGAGAAAAGGAAATAAACTAGGTAGCCTGTGGAAATGTATGTTGTTTATTATTTTGTAGTGTTTTCATTTTTAATAATACTATTTCTTATTTCATGCCTTTTTAGGGAGAGGAGTAGCATTTTAATAATGTTAAGTGATAGCCTTAAGAAAATTTCTAATTGCTATTTAAAGATATATTTCAAGACTACTTAAATGTGAAATCTTCCATATTAATTTATTTTAGAGTATTTTTCAAATTAAGATAATACATCTATGATTAACACACAAGAAGACGCTGTGGTAAAACTTAAACCCAATGAACCTTGGTATGTTCAGTATGACAGTCTCCCAGATTTTAGGGTTTATGAACCTTTCATAAAATCAGAATTATATTGCTGGTGAAAAGACCCTAGAGATTAGTCCATTATCCGGTTTTACAAATGAAAAATTGAGGTCCAACAGGTGGTTACTTAGAGTGCTATGAGCCATGAATACAATCCAAGCTCCCTTGATTCCTAGTCTTTTGTTCTTCTGTGTCATGTTTTACTGATTTAAAAAAAAATTTTTTTTTATTTCTGAGAGAGAGAGAGAGAGAGAGCGTGAGCAGGGGAGGATCAAAGAAATAGGGAGACACAGAATCTGAAACAGGCTCCAGGCCCTGAGCTAGCCGTCAGCACGTCAGCACAGAGCCCTACGCGGGGCTCACACCCAGGAACCGAACTGTGAGATCATGACCTGAGCCGTAGTCTGATGCTAAACTGACCACCCAGGCACCCCTTTGTTTTACTGATTTTTAAGAGAATCAGGCCTAAATATTTGTTCTCTACAACCTCCCTTTTCATTAGCAAACTCAGAATTTCTTTTTGACAATGAAAACAAAACTTATCATTGTCCTCCATTTTAAAGCTTGCCTGAAGATGTACAAATGGAAATGATGTTAGCAAAGCCTAAATCACAAGATATCTGGTGTAAGTATTTAGATTATATTAAGGTAAAGGTCAGGATTGGAAAAGTCAGAGTGGATTAAAAGCAAAACCTATGTGAGCACTGAGACTGGAATCTACTAAAAATATAAAGCAAAGATTGGCTACATATTGACCCTTTTTTATTATGAAGCCACTAAAAAGAAAAATAAATACCTAAGTAATTAAATTACTTGCTGTCACTAATATTTTTGACTTTTGGAATAGATTTTTTTACTTATAGTTTCATGTATATGTATGTAAGTTCTGTTCAAAACACCAAAGTCAATACATGGACCCTAAGGAGCTTAATTCTCTCCAGTAAAAAATAGGAATTTCTGAATAATTTCATCAGAGAGTTACTATGTTTACATTTAAAAGGGTCATGTAAGACCTCAGGAGAAATACTTGCTTAATGTTGTATATTTAAATACAGGGCATTTGTATCAAAACTCTAATTTACATATGCTTATGAAATATAAAAGAAAGAGCAGAAAGAAAGTCTGACAGGAATATTTTAAGAATTGACCCAAAGGGGTATCAGTGTGGCTTAGTCAGTTAAGCATCCAATTTTGGCTCATGATCTCACCACTTCTGGGTTTGAGCCCCACATCAGGCTCTGTGCTGACAGCTCAGAGCCTGGAGCCTGCTTCAGATTCTGTGTCTCCCTCTCTCTCTACCCCTCCCCCACTCATTCCCTCTCTTTCTCTCTCAAATATAAATAAGCATTAAAAAAATAATTGACCCAAAGAAAAATAACCTTTTTTGCAATCAGTAGGCTCTACCATTCATAAAGAAGTTTAAGGATAGCCATTCACAGGCAAATTAGATGATTTATCATATAATAATGAAGAATTTATCATTAGTGAGGATTAGTGGATATCATTCTAGGATACATATCTTGACATATAAATGTTGTATAACATGCCAGGGATTTTAAAAATAATTTACAGATGGGAAGATCTCTAGATTAAAAGTTTATAGAGTACAATTGAGAACTATGTTAATTTGGGGGAATAACTGTGGTGTAGGTTATATATTTGGATAAAATTGTGAAAAGACTAGAAGAAGGGAACCTAAATTAAAGGCTTTTTATTGAGCTATTAGTGTTCCTTTTTTTCCTTAGAAATTTTTATTGAGTGCATACTTATGTGGTAGGAACTATACTATGTACATATTGGAAGATAGAACAGTGACCCAAAAAGACAATCCTTGCCCCTATGGAACTTACATTCAAGTGATACATACTTCTTGCTGTCAAAGATATATCATCAGTGCTTTGAATACTTACAAAGAATGGAGTAATATGGAGTAAGGTGGAGGATGGAGAGAAAGAGGAATAGAACTGGGAATAGTGAATGGCAAAAATTTGTGGAAGAGAAGTACACTAAGTTCTGGGGCTACACCATTGTGGAATCTTCTCCAACTAAACTTCCATGTGAGGTATTCTCTCATGTACCATAGTATGTCTGTTTTCACCTCTGTACTCTGTTTCCCCATATGTCTTCTTGCCTTTTCTCTCCACTTGACTCTGAGCTGCCTTGGGCCCTTAATCTTTGTATCCCAGAACCAACCATGGTGACTTGTACACAATGGGTTCTCTACTATGTTTGTTTAATGAATATTAATAACAGT
Source organism: Crocuta crocuta (assembly GCF_008692635.1). Classification (NCBI taxonomy): domain Eukaryota; kingdom Metazoa; phylum Chordata; class Mammalia; order Carnivora; family Hyaenidae; genus Crocuta; species Crocuta crocuta. The sequence continues at coordinate 890,138 of NW_027530514.1, read as the reverse complement.
TATCAGACAGAGTATCCACTTGCAGAAACCTGCATCTCTGTATTTGACCATCTGGATTATATTGGAAACTGAAGTGGACTTTTTTTGACTGAAAAATTAAGGTTGAAAGTATCTTTATCTTTGAATCTTTTTATTTTTTTATTTTTATTTTTTTTTTATTTCTAGGAGAGAGAGAGAGAGAGACAGCGTGAGCAGGGGAGGGTCAGAGAGAGAGGGAGTCACAGACTCTGAAACAGGCTCCAGGCTCTGAGCTGGCAGTCAGCACAGAGCCCGACGCGGGGCTCGAACCCATGAACCGCGAGATCATGACCTAAGCGAAAGTCGGATGCTCAACCGACTAAGCCCCCCAGGCGCCCCATCTTTGAATCTTTTAAGACCAAATACCCATGGCAAGGAGAAGAGATACTGTGAGGGAAGGATTTTAGCTGCCCCACTTCCTTCTAGATAATGTCTATCAGTGCTTTCTCAATTGCAAATAAATACAATTGGATAAAAAAAAACTGTGAATTTAGCTTCAAAATGGTTTCATAGATCTATCTTCCAGTTGAACTTCCAATTCAATATAGTCATACAGACCTGCTACTATCAAGTTACTAACTACTGGAAATACTTTCAAATCTTAAGAATATGTCTTTTAATTATTTAATAATTTTATAAAAACACAGTCTGCAAATCAACAACAACAACAACAACAACTCCATACAACTCAGATCTCTCACTTTGTAGGCCTTACTATGTACTAAAGGGAAATCCATACCTTCAAATGTAGTGCAAGGGAAAATGTACTTGAATTAGTGCCTGGAGAACTCTCCCACCTCTTCAAGTTTCTATGACAAGTACTGTTTTAAGTTCTCTCTCAATTCTGTATAGAAGATATGAGATGTGGGAGTCAAAGGATGAAAATCAGTGTATGCTTAGTTCAAACAGTTAAAATTAAATTTTGAGTTCCCTAGAAGAACTCTGTATCAGCCTGACCTAGCATCACCTCTGGTATTTGCTTCTGCAAATCATTTAAAACATGTAACTATTACCTTTTGTTTCAAGTTTATAGTCAAAGTGGTTTGAAACCTATTGGTGCCAAATATGAAAGTCAGAGTTGGAAATGGAACATATCAACACTGAACATAGGTTGTGATGAATCACAGTTTGTCAGCTTTCAAGAATTACAATTATCTACTATACTGTACTCAGTCACCTTCCCTAGCTGTTTAACTTGCTTGCCACTTAAAAAAATTCTGGTACTATTATATGTTTGTTTTTAGGTTATAATGTTAATACTTTTCAGTAGTTTTTACTTACCAATTATCTTTTAATTGCCATATATTTGTCTTTTGAGAAAATTTAGTACCTTGTTAATCATACTAATTGTGGGTGGGCATTGGTAGCATCACTAGGATTTATAGATTAGTCACTGGGGGAGGAGGGGAAGTTGATGTCAGTTGGATTGTAATAATGCTACTAATTGAAGAGGGAAAAAAATTAATGCAGACTTTGATCCTGGGCTCTGAGTCCTAGGGATAGCTGTTGAATGGCATCAGATTCCCTGCCGGGTAATATTAAACATCCCAAACATGGTATTGTTTTGCCTGCACACTTGTCTGATTATTGGAGCTTTAAAAACCTCTGTCATTGTTATCTGTATTCACAACAGCCCCAACTGTATATGTGGAAAGACCACTTTTCCCTCTAGAATTAATGTGTCTGTGTGTGTGTGCACGCACGCACACATGTGCATGCATGCATGCATGTGCTAGTTTGCCCCTAACAAAAGAGATGGGATGCAACTCAGAATTAAAGCTCTGTGAAATTAAACCATTGTTAACATTGAGACCAATGTTAAACTAAGCATAGTGAATAAAAAGAGTAAAGTAACTATAGTTAGTATGGGGAAAAAATAAAGAAAAGGATATTCAGAGAGAAGGAAACAGAAGTGGGCCAGATGAATTGATTTCCTGGTGGTTTTCTTTCAGTTCTGCATGAGACAAGAGAATAACCTAAAGCATTATCCTTTTCTCTTCACTTCCCAGACAAGTACTTAATTTAGTATTATACTGAAAACTCTTCAATTCAAGCATAGGTGAGAGATGAATATTTTATCATGTCAAATGGATTTCCCTTCCCCACCTTACTCTGTAAACCAGGAAAGATAATTTATGTACCAATTAAAAATGTCAGAACACAAGGGTGCCTGGGTGGCTTAGTCAGTTAAACGTCCAACTTTCGCTTAGGTCATGATCTCGCGGTTCATGGGTTTGAGCCCCGCATTGGGCTCTGTGCTGACTGCCAGCTCAGAGCCTGGAGCCTATTTCAGAGTCTGTGTCTCCCCCTCTCTCTGACCCTCCCCTGCTCACGCTCTCTCTCTCTCTCTCTCCTAGAAATAAAATAAAAATAAAAAAAATGTCAGAACACAATCTTTCCTGATTTAAGTGCTATGGATTATTTTCCATATTGTGTTCTTTTTAGTATCATGTATTTTCATATATGTTGTTATCATTTTGATAAGACAAACAAAGAAAAATATATGATCACATAATTACCCTCTGGAAAAAATGTTCAAAAATATAGGGTTCTCTCAGCAATCTGATGGTTACCAGAGGGGAGGAGAATGGGGGGTGGCTTAAATAGGTGATGGTGGTTAAGGAGTGCACTTGTGCTGAGCACAGGGTGATGTATGAAGCTGTTGAATTACTATATTGTGCACCTGAAACTAATATAATGCTGTATGTTAATTAACTGTAATTAAAATTAAAACTTAAAAAATTTTTAGGGATGCCTGGGTGGCTCAGTCGGTTGGGCATCCAACTTCGGCTCAGGTCATGATCTTTCTGAGTTCGAGCCCTGTGTCGGGCTCTGTGCTGACAGCTCAGAGCCTGGAGCCTGCTTTGGATTTTGTGCCTCCCTTTCTCTCTGCCCTTCCCCTGCTCACACTGTCAATCTCTCTCTCTCAAAAAAAAAAAAAANAGCCCAGGGTTCTCTTAGTAGTAAAGTATGCTCTGGCTTAGACATACAGGGTGAACTATAGGAACAAAAAACAGCTTGGTTTTGCTGGTAAAAGAGAAGAGCCAGCATGCAGGTTGCCACTTGGCCCCATATGTTATACATCTCTCTCAGTTTATTGCTATAGCCATCCTTTATGACTGAGACCCAGTCATAACCCACTGAAACACACTTAAAAACGTGAATAAGTACAAGTTGTGATCTGGGGCTGCAGGAACTGGCTGGACTTTGTCCTGTTTGTTAAAGCCACGATTCTAAAACTTAGAAGTAGATTCTATGAACACAGTGTTGAAATCTCTCTTTCTCAATTTCTTCCCTTCCCTCTTAAATATTATAGATATGAGATTTTCTTGAAATGATCCCTTTTTTGTGAGCATCAAGGTATTACATTGCAGAGTGTGAAATATTGAAAAATCATAGTTTGTTATGCTGAAGACCATCCAGGTAACACCTCTGGTTCACATCTCAGAAGGAAAATACTGAGAAATCCCGGTGACTGTGATCTTCAGGCTCCAAAGGAACACATTCCCAAGCTTGAAGGAAAGGAAATTGTGAAGGATGGTTATAAGGAACTAAAAACTTCAAAGTATGAGTGGAAGAATTTTGCATGTACAAATTAACCAGCTGCCTACCTAACCACCTAAAGCAAAAATAATCAACAAGGAAGGCAATAAAATGCCCACACAGAGCAGGATATTCAGTTTAATTCTTCCCTTTGGAAAAGGTAAGCTAGAACAATGAGCAGAATTATCTTGCAGAAGAAAACAGAGTGTACTCTATGGAACCTGACCTAGATTTTGTAGTTGGAATTAAGCTCACGAATACCTAAATTTAGAGAATTATCTGGTAGATTAGAGAAATTCTGGAATGGTGTCTTTGACTTTGGGGAATAAAATGCCTCCCAGTGGTTACTCTTCTATTGAGTGCTATGTCTATTTTACAAGACTGACTCAGAATGGGAACCCCTTGAGACCCCACCTTTGCTGAAGAGGAACTATTATGGGTACAGCAGAATTAGAAGTTACTCCTTAAACCCTTTTCCAGTTCCCTTAGCTCTCATCTGAATGGTGATGTGGTCCTAAAGTGTTCTGCTCCCAATTCCAATGTGTGGGAAAGTTTCCCACACACACATCCAAATGATGCACTGACACTAGTTGCATGTCCTGCACCTCAACTCAATTCTGACACTGTCTGCCTAGAAATAGTGTCAGATCTCATAGGTTAAGGGCTCAGTCTCACAAGACTATCCCTACCTCCCCAACTTCAGACAACAATTCCAAGTCCAGGTTGTCCCCTGGGCTTCTGACCAACCAGTTATAGATATTCCAATGTCCCTCTCCTTGGATTTGATCAGTCTGCTAGAGTAGCTCACAGAACATATTACTTACTAGACCACTGGTTTATTATAAAAGGATATAACTCAGGAACAGCCAGATAGAAGAGATGCATAGCACAAGGTATGTGGAAAGGGCACAGAGCTTCCATGCTCTCTCTGAGCACCAAGTCTCCATTGTTCACCAACTGGGAAGCTCTTTGAACAATGTCCTTTTGGGCTTTACGGAGGTTTCATCACATAGATATGATGAATTCAACCTCCTGCTCCTTTCCTCTTCCTGAAGGTCAGAGGAGTGGGTCTGAAAGTTCCAATCCCCTTTTCATTGGGTTGGTTCTTCTGATACAGCCTCCATTCTTGGGTGCATCTCAAAAGTCCCCCGATAAACATAACAAGAGACACCCTTGCTCTTACCACATGTAATTCCAAGCTTTTTGGAGCTCTGTGACAGAGACTCAGTCAAAGGCCAAATACATTTTTTTATTACAAGTCTATATATCAGGTCCAGTGACTTACTGTGAGGGAAGATTGAAATCTGAGTGTTTGTCTGTTAGCTAGTATGGTTCTTAGCTCCTCTGTCTCAGCTTACCTGTCCAGGCTTAATGGAGGCAAGAACTTACCAAGGCTAAAGTAAATAACTACTTACTAATGACTATGATTTGGCTTTCTGAGATAAACAAAGTTTAAAATAACCATATAATGGCAAATGGAGCTAGGGGTCCTGGATTTAAATACCATCTCTGTTACTTACTAACCTTGGGTAAGTTACTAAACTCTGATTTTCAGTTTTCTCTTCTTAATGGTGGCAATCAACACATTTACCTCACTGTGTTATTGTGAAAATTAAACAAGGCCATTTGCATAAGCATAAAGTATGGTATCTGTTCCTTAATAAACACTCAAGTTATGGCTATCATTATTAATAGTTAGGAATTATAATAGTGTTTGGGGCTATGGGATGGCATTATAACTGAGATTCTGGAATTCTTGCTTTTAATTACATCCAATTTTATGTACTCCCTGCTCCTTTCATAAACATTTATGTAGGCACATCCATCCCAAGATGAAGCAAAATTTCACTTTCGCACCATCTGGGAGCATTTTTAATACCTTGTTGGGAACTCTGGTAGGCACAGCATTGGCATACAGAGACCAGCAAAAATCTAAACTCTCTGCAGACATTTAAACCTTGGGATCTTACTACACCAGTTTGGCAGCAGAGAGGGAACAGTGGGGAATATGGGTTGCTTGACAAGATCCAAGTTGGCTGAACCACATAACCTCATGGAGTGGAGCAAAGAGAGTGCTTTCTAAAGCAGAGTAAACGTGCCCATAAATTAAGTGTGGTCTGCCAAAGAAAAAGAAAAATTGCTTGAGCTTAAACGGACAAGACTTTATTTAAGAGTAAGAATTCAAGACTGTTGCAGTAGAGGAGAGAGATTGAACTAAAGTCCATCGAAACAGAAGATGGGGAGGGCGGTGGCAAAGATTTTAAACACAAGGGTGAGCTAATGCAAAATATTTGAAGACTTTAGGAAGAGAGGTTGGTGGATGTGGTTGTACCATCAATGTTTGCTGATTGGCTCTTATGAAAGTTAGGCTCCTTCCTTCCCACAAAGTCTAGGAGATCAATCAGAGACTCTTTTTTTGGTGATTACATTTCAAGGGATTGGCTCCCAGGTCCTCAAAAAAAAGACATTCCTGGGTTGTAAAATTGGCAGGAAGCTGGGAAAAGACTTAGATCTTAAAGGGGCAGATAAAGAATTTACAACTCTAAGTTCTCTAAAGTAAACGGCTAAGAAAACTGAGATCAGAGTGCCTACTCCTAGAGAAACCTCCCTAAGATTTGGTCACACCGAGGGGAACATTGAAACTAGATTGCTTGGGTATTTGATTGTGACAAATCTAATTCTTCTCCCTCACAATGATGTATCAATGTACTTTTTTTTTTTTCCCACAGAGCAGATTTAGTCTAATATTTTACTGCCTGAATGTGAGAAGTAAGGGAAATGATTTATTTTCAGAAATACCAAATAAAAGCTGTGCTGTCTAGTTAACAGTTTATAACCTATTGAAAATATGTACAACCCCTCCCACTCCTGCTTCCAATAATGGAGTCCCAAATCCTTAGACACTTCACTTCCTGTTCTTCTTCCTCCTCTCTGTTTTGCGAGCTTAGTTTCTGGGGCATTGCAATGAGTGTGCACCAGAGAAAAAAGGGAGGAGGGACCAAAAGCCTCCACATCACCTTGGGAAATATACATTTTTTTCAGTCAGACTATTTTTGCTTTACATGGGCACAGGCCACATCTGGGTAAGGCTGTATCCTCTGTAGTACTCAGCCAATGAGGAACCAGGGAAGGGACTTGCATGGTAGGAAATAAATTGTCTGCTGTAACTGCCCCAAGTGTGCCTGTCCTTCAGACACACACTCTCGTAAGAACATGGATTAAAGCCTCACTTCACTGTCTTCCCAGTCTCCACATCCCTCCTTTGATTGAGTTGGTGGACTTATTTCTCATTGAATAAATTTATGTAATTGCCTGTTTATATTTTTTAATGAATAAATGTGTTTTCCTTATTCTAATTATAAGAGTAATGTTTGGGACACCTGGGTGGCTCAGTTGGTTAAGTGTCCGATCAGGTCATGATCTTGCAGTACATGAGTTCGAGTCCCACATTGGACTCTGTGCTGACAGCTAACAGCCTGGAGTCTGCTTCAGATTCTATGTCTCCCTCTTTCTCTGACCCTTCCCTGCTTGTGTTCTGTCTCTGTCTCTCTCAAAAAATGAATAAATGTTAAAATTTTTTTAAAAGGGTAATGTTTATTATAGAAAAATATTGTCCCTAAACCAAAAGAGACAACATAAAATTTAGCCCCTACTCAGAGATTACTACCGCTTGTGTTTGTTGGTTATATCTTCCCCATCTTTTTCCAGTTATATACCTTTTTTTAGCAAAAATTACAAACATCGTGTATCACCTGTTTTTCTTCATAACTGTATATTGCAAATATTACAAACACATTCTGTGTTTTATTTACCTGTCTTTACTTGTTCTTTATTTCTGCTTATTCATGTAGCAAAGTGTCTTGCAAATAGTAGGAGCATTTAGTCAATACTTAATGACTTCATAATTATCAGTTTAAACTTTTAAAAATGTTTTTAGTAAATTATTTTACATAAACTTGTGTGTTTGAGGTATATATATTTCCCCCAATTTTCCATACTTTTTCTCAATTTGCAGTTGGGAAGAGAGATTGGACTCACCCCAAATATAGCACGGGCGAGTGAGAATTTATATCCAAGGAGCAGGATGGAGGGGTCATTGGGTGGAAATTACTAAGAGAAAACATCAGGGGTAAAGAGGGATCTGGATAAACCAACCTAATAGAATTCTTGCTGATCATAAGCTAAAGTAATCAGACATCACCTGAGGCATGGTGGAAGATGGGGAAGCCAATTAGGTATCAAGGATGATCTGATATTGAGAATGGGGTATTTTGGCTAATCTGACTTGGCAGGATTCTGGCTAAAAGTAGATAATGCAAAAATGAACATGGAAATCGAAAAGTCTGAGTCTAATGAGAAGAGAATTCAGAAGACCCTGAGTAGAATTTGGTCAAGGAAAAAAAAATTGTCAGTAGACACTATTTTTATCACTCTATATTGGGTGGGGCGTTTATATTATAAAGCAGAGTTTGCCTGGAGACCTTCCAAAATACTATCTGATGGCTTTATTGCAGATCATTCATGCAGTCTGTCTATAGGTTATGGTAACATCCTCATGTTGGGGATAAAGAATGATTTGATTTTTTTGTGGGCAAGAGAGGGTCTGATGTGCAGTTTTGAAGTTCCATTTTTATCTCATTCTTTCCTGTTTCTTGCTACATAGAAAATCAGCCTTTTAATTTGCCTCCTCAATATCTCTTGTCTATGGATCTGAGCCTTTTTGCTCCATATTGTTGTATATTTTCTGAATCCACTTGCCACATACTTAACTGCTGCTTCGATGCCCACCCTCTTCTGATTACAACTTGGATTGAACTTCTGCTTGGTTTTCAGGGGGATATTTTGTTTTTCATATTTTGTGCTTACAGCTTTTGACTTGGTGCTGCCCCAATCTGAAGCAGAGCCAGGCTTCCTGATCTGGAACAGCTCCAGATGCAGAGAGGAAATTGATAATAACTTCCCATCATTATGCTCCTAAATATGATTCCACTTCCACAAGACCATCCTTTCAGCTGCTTGACACCTTACCTTTGAAAAATGAATCCTTCATAGATTTATTTGTGGGCACTGATTTGTCAAGTTATCTCTACCTTCTTTTCTCTAGGTGCTTTCTGAAACAATGCTTTAGAATACTGAGGAGTGACAGATGCACCACCTCAGTATTCTAAAGCATGGACAGCAGTGACCATGCACCACCATGGTGACAAGGTGTATGAGTTTCTTCTATTAGGCAGGTCTTTGTAGCATTCTTTGTCATAACGGTGATTACAGCACATGACAATATTCCAATCTGTCTGTGTGTAAGGCCAGCACAGGTAACTCCACATCTGCTCCAAGCTGAGTGACATAGGCAACTGAGTCTATGTTTATTGCTATGTTATTAACGTGAGGATTAAAAATAAACTTTTAAATCCTTCCTTGACTAGACTCCATATGCAGGTTGTAAATGACACTTAAAGTTGATCGCTCTAAACCTGATTCATATAATTTTTAATAAGTGTAACTTTCCTTAGTTTATATATGTTGTACATATATCCTGGCAATTAGAATCTTTTATTTGAATGTCAAAGGATTCAAACTTGTGTACAAATACTTGTTATTTTTCTGCAGCATATTTTATTATGTACCGTATATTTTATAGTTAAGTTACTATAAAATAGGTACTTATAGCTACATTAGCTATTAGTGCTACATTTAATTGTAATGTTTATCAAACAACAAACAGGTACAAGTAGCTTTTTAGAACCCTGGAGGGATTTATAAAAAATGTATTATCTGTTGCCATATTATCAGAAATTACCTGGTATTTTGTAAGGAGACATAAAAAGGACAAAATACATATATCTTAGAATCAAAGGTAGAAATAATACTAAATATAAAAATTAGATGCTTACAAACTGTACTTTTTTTCTTGAATCTCTGAATAGTTGCCCATGGATGATCTATCTAGATGTACTTACCTAATTTAGAACACTATTTTCAAATAATAATTGTGTTCAAATACTAAATGTCAGCATGTAAATATTAATACTACCATAGGTTTTAAAAGATTTTGTCTGTTAAAAAGGGGAAATGCATATTAAAAGGAAAAGACATGTATAAAGATCAGAGGTGGGTTTAAATCTTTATTCAAGAAGTTAGTAAACTAGTATTTGAAAGGGTCAAGATAAAATTCTCACATACTATAGTTACTCCTAAAATAGTATTAACATCTTTATTAAAATAACAACAAAACTTTACCTAACACTGAGTTACAAATAATTTTCATTTATAACTTCAATGATTCAAAATTGAAATTTCACCCTCAAATTTTAACTATAAATTTTGGATTTGGCTATATTTTCTGGCTAGGCTTAGCTATTTGAAATCTGTGATATTTGTGACTGGTAAAGTAAGATTCCTTTAGGAATAATGTCATTGATTTGTGTTCATGTAGCCGGGATCACTTCACAGGATCATTCCAGACAATTCTTTTTTCACACAGACTCCACACTCTTGGAGGGGTAAGAGTTTGTAGTTTCTGTGAAAACATGTTCACAAGGATTAAGAGTCAGCAATGTTTGAAAAGGACAAACCTTCGTCTTTCATTTGTTGAATTTTACCTGTGCTCTAAATTAGCAGTGCAATAATAATTACTAATTTTAATCTTGCAATAATTCCTTACACATCAAAAGGCTGGTTGTTAATGTGGATGCAGCATAATGAAAATTGGTTGTTTTAGGGATGTTCAACTTTGTTCATCAGGTACTATATAAAACAGGCAATTATCTTCAGATTCTGTGTCTCCCTTTCTCTCTGACCCTCCCCTGCTCACACTGTCTCTACCTCTCTCAAAAATAAATAAAACATTTAAAACAAACGAACAACAACAACAACAAAAAAACAGGCAATAAGTAATTTTTTCCTCTCAAAAGCTGCAGTTAATTATTGTAAATGTCAAAATTGTAGCTGTCATGGTTATTATATTCCAAAATGGTTTGAGCTTATCAACTTTGTGATAGATTCTGAGAACACCAAGATTCTGATCCATTCTTTGAGTTGCAATGCTCAAATGTAAAATTACCAATCCAAATTCTTAAATGGCTTAAACGTATTAAATAATAGGAAGTTGCAAACTGATAGACTTAATAAAATATTTTGCATTACTCAATGCATATAAATAGATTAATTTGTTACTAGTTTTAATGTATAATGTAAGAAAGCAAATTCCTTTATTTTTTACTTTTTATTTTTTTAATGATTATTTTTATTTTTAAAGGAGAGAGAGATAGAATGTGAGTTGGGGAGAGGGCAGGGAGGAAGGGAGACACAGAATCCCCAGCAGGTTCCAGGCTCTGAGCTGTCAGCACAGAGCCCAACATGGGGCTTGAACCCATGGCTGTGAGATCATTACTTGAGCCAAAGTCAGATGCTTAACTGACTGAGCCATCCAGGTGCCCCCAGGATAATTTTAATTAACAAGTTTTTCTTAATATTCTTGGAAAACAAGCTTGTGTAAAATTCAGTGCATACAATAAAGGATGTCTGTTGGTCCTTTAGCCATTACTTATATTACTTGGTAAAATATTATTGTGATTAATATAAATTTGACATTCTTTTTAAAAAATATTTACTTATATTTGAGACAGAGAGAGAGCATGAGCAGGGTCAGAGAGGGAGGGAGACACAGAATCCAAAGCAGGCTCCAGGCTCTGAGCTGTAAGCACAGTGCCTGATCTGGGGCTTGAACTCATGTACTGAAAGATCATGAACTGAGCATGCCTAACCAACTGAGCCACCCAGGCACCCATTAATATAAATTTGGAGAAACATTAAGATTTATTTTCATATTTACAGAATGTCTTCTTACAAAAATTTACCTGAGACATTTAATATTTTAAATAGGTTATATGTGTGTGTGATTTTGCATTAGACTTTTAAGGGAATACTATGTACATACTTTTTAAAAAGAAAAAGTTGCTAGAAAATAAATGTATAATTATAGAACTGTGCAGATAAGAAGAGGCACCCCTGTCTCCTGTGGGTTCAGCCTCCCAGCTGGTGTCCAGTTTGGTGTGCAAGCCAAACCAGTTTTCACCCTGCTCCAGGCTCTTCCACAACAAGTACATCAAACTGGACACACACAACCATTTCAACTGTACCAGGAAGCCTTACTCACATTTGATATGAGGAAGGGCAGAGTTTGCAGAAGATGCTCTGGAAGACGTCACAGTTTTAGAAAATGTGTAGTTAATATGAGGTAGGTGTTAGAGGGAAGAGAGGAAAGGGAGGCCACCATCCTAGTGTGGGACAGAAGAGTAATGAAACCAGTGAGAAGGGTTTCAAGTGGAAAAAAGGTGGAATATAAGGTTGGGAAATTTCTCTGGAAAACAAGCTAAAGGTTTAGTAACAATAGCAATAGAAACCATACTTAACATTGCATGTGAACTTTATCTTTTTGATCTACGTAGAAATCATGAGATACCTGGCTTAGAAGTACTCAAGGTCTGAACTGAAATTCAGGTCATCAGAATATACATAAAGCTATTTTTCAATGATGCTTCCCTAACTTCTAGTGATTTATACAGGTTTATACCTGTAGAGGAGGAGTGTGCAGAAGATTTGATCACTCACAGTAAAATCTAATACCTATTTTTTCTTTATACATCTGAATGTAGTGTGTGTAAATTTTCAAGAATTCTATCTAATTATTTCTTATAACAGAGGCATGATAAAATGGTCAATTTGAAAAAAAGCTTAGTAAAGGGACTAAATTACAAAGATGTGGGCAATGTTTAAGACAGGCAGCAAGGGATGGTGAAGTAATTCATAGCCATTAATAGTGGAGGGCTGTGCCTTCATAGGCCTGAAAGAAAAATCAGAAAGCCAGGGATAGAGCTATGTGGAAAGGGACAGATTTGGGGGGTTGGGGCACTCACTAGCGGGACATAGGGATGATATCTGGCAGGGAATGTTCTTGGGAGATAAATACCTCATTCACATTCACTCTCTAGCTCCTGTTCTGCTGCAGGTGCCTTCTATTGGCAAAGCCAATCCAGACCAGAGGGGAAAGAATCCCATTGATGTAGTTCAAAGAGCTGAGTCTCCCAGGCCTGGATTAGTGTGAACAGGGATAGACATTGGATCGGAATGGCAAGCAAAAGATATCCAGCACACATCCCTACCCTGTCAGTCACTCTTTCCCAAAACCCAGTTTTGTTATTTTTTTCTTAGCACTTATCAACTAGAATTATCTTATTTATGTAATTCATACTAATTTACAGTCTTCCCTCTCTCAAGGACCTTCTGAGTCTTATTCTCTCTTTTAATCTAGTTCTTAGAGCAGTGAGTTTACAGATGATAGGTACTCAATAATTTAAGTGAATAAAGGAATAATCATGTATTAAACACATTTACTCACATGTGTAGGCATTATGATTTATAATGATTTTAGCCTAAATAGTACCTAACACAGTGATGTCCTTACGTAGCCTCTTATTAAAAACTTGTTAAAAGACTTTAAGTGAATACATTTAAAATGGATAAATGAATGTATTCAAGATATTACAGTAAATAATGGGATTGATTTCATAAGAGATCATTTAAAATAAAAGTATATGGTAACAATTTGTGTTTTTTAAGTATATCAGGTTAAAAATACCTAGTTTATTTATCCAGCATTTACCAAATAGTCAACATGTGTTTGCCAAATCCCGAGAATATCATTAGTGTTCATCAGATATTTCTGGTTTTCCTTCTTTCAGGCACTTGATAGGATTATACTTCTCCACTCTTTTAAATTAGGCATGGTCATGAAACTTGCTTGGCCAATGAAATCTGAAGAGAAGTGGCATTTTAATACTTCTAAGTGTAAACATTTTAGAGCTAGTGTTCAGTTTGTTACCTTTCATTCCATCTCGCTGAGGAATTCCTGATGATATTAATGTTAGAGCCTCTTCGAATGAGAACATGTGGGGCAGAGCCCCCACTTACCTGAGATGAACTTGCAAAATCAATGGGAAACATACCTTTTTTATTTTTTTATTTTTTTATTTTTTAATATTTTTATTTATCTCTAGGAGAGAGAGAGAGAGCGTGAGCAGGGGAGGGTCAGAGAGAGAGGGAGTCACAGACTGAAACAGGCTCCAGGCTCCGAGCTGGCAGTCAGCACAGAGCCCGATGCGGGGCTCGAACCCACGAACTGCGAGATCATGACCTAAGCGAAAGTCGGACGCTTAACCGACTAAGCCACCCAGGCGCCCCCATACCTTTTTTATTTTAAACCACTAAGGTTTAGATGCTGTTTGTGTTGCAACGTAACCTAGTTGATTCAGAATGACGTAGAGGGTAGATGAAATTAAGTGTGACTCTCAGGGATTTAATGAAGGAGATAATCTTAAAGCAAGTATTATAAAACAACTCAAGTGAGTGGTAGGGAGAGATGTCTGAGATCACAGGAACATAGAAAATGAAACTTCTACTTGAGTTAGGGAAGGATTCAAGAGGTAGCACTAGAATTTGGCCTTGAAGAAAACTTAAAGGGTCTTCAAGAAGAAAAGCCTCCTAAGATGAGGAACAGTCATGGCAGGTTTGCAGAATGACAAAAGCCATAACTTAAGGTCTCATATCTACACTTGGATCAGATCCAGAGCTCTTGGACACAGTATAGTGTGGTGGAGAGCAGAGCCTCTGGAGTAAGATTACTTGGATTTGAACCTTAATTTGGTATCTGCATCATCACGGGCATGCTGCATAGCTTTGTAAGACTCAGTTTTCCCTGATGTCAATTAGAGACTGTATGGATGCTATGATATTTTTTGACGCACTTAGCAAAGTCCTTGACACTTAATAGGTGTCCAAAATGTGAGTTTCATGATTACTAGTAATAGTATGTGAGCCATAATAATTTCATGGATGGAGACGAGAGAAAGTTGGGCAGTAGGGATGGATGGACAGTGCTAACCTAAAGGAGAAAGTAGGAAGGAACACTGCGTGGAAGTGACCTGGGAACTCCTCTAGGCAGTCAGAGCAGGGATGCCCTGGGGACATGTAAAGATGCTAGGATACTGACTTTGCTAAATCATACCCCCTTGTATTTTTCATCTTTATACATTAGAAGAATCTAAGTTTACTCATCAAACCTATAAATAGAGTGAGGGCATAAGCTAATTTAGGCCTGCAAAGCAGAGGCTAGGGACAATTAGCAGGGCTCTCAGTACACCCATCTTATGGTCCCTAGTGACCTGCCTTGCCTCTGGTGATTAGACAAGTGCATTTCAAACCATGCTGAAGACATTTCTGTAGCATGAAAATTTGTCCATCTAAGTACTTATATATATGTTTTAAGATACATATGCAATATCTTAATGTGGATTCAGGGTATATATGGAACAGCAATGGAAGAATGGACATGACTTGCAACTTTGATCTCAGTATCGTATATTAGGATGTAAGCTTATTTGGGAATGTCACTTCCTAGATCCCTGGGTCTGGGCATAAAGTGTTAACAAAAAAAGCCTTTTAAAGCTTCCTTCTTTCTCCAAAGATCAGGAGAGAAAAAAGAATGAGGGAAAACAACTCTATGCTATGTTTTACACGTATCATTAACTATATTTTTGGAGGCAACCACTGGTTGTTTCCTATACACTGTACTGGGCTTTGGAATCATACTGTCTCATACAATGTTCCAAATTTGTCACTTGTCTTTTGGGAAAATTAGCCACTATTAGCTTCCAGTGTTCTCATCTAAAAAATGAAGATATTAAGTACACTCTCCTTATAGAGAGATACAGGAGGAATGAAATGAGATCGGCCAACTCATAATCTCCAAAATGTTAAATTAACCTAACTCAAATGGCTATGAATTGTCAAGTCATCATGTGGTATTATACACAACAATCAATTATGTTTCCATCTGACAGTTAAGGAGTGAGTAATTGGAACTCTCTTATAATGCTAGCAAGAATGTGAAATGATGTAGCCACTTTGGAGAAGAGTTTGGCAACTTCTTATAAAACTAATGAACAATTGCCATATAACCCAACAGTGCCATTCCTAGGTATCTACCCAGGACAAATGAAGACATGTATCTTTACAAAGACTTGTCCTCTAGGGGCACCTGGGTAGCTCAGTTAGTTCAGCACTGGAGTCTTGATTTCGCCTCAGGTGATGATCTCACAGTTCGTGAGTTTTTGGGCTCTCTGCTGACAGTGTGGAGCCTGATTGGTATTCTTTCTCTTCCTCTCTCTCTGCCCTCCTCTCCTAAAAATAAATAAATAAACTTAAAATAAAAAACAAAGACCTATCCTCTATGGTCATAACAGTTTTATTCAATAGGCAAAAACTGGATGCAATAAAATGATCATCAACTGGTGAGTGAGTAAACTATGATACATCCATACATCCATAAGATGGAGTATTACTCAGCTATAAAAAGGACTCTAGTACTAATACATGAAACAACACAACAGAATTTCAAAAATATTATGCTAAGTGAAAGAAGTCAGACACTGTATATTGGATGATTTCATGTATTTAACACTCCAGGAAAGGCAAAATTATAGACATGGAAAAAAAATCAGTGATTGTCATGAGGTAGGATAAGGAAAGAGGGGGAAAGGGAAAGAGATTGACCATAGGAGATGAGAGAACATTTTTGGGTGATAGAAATGTTCCATATTTTTACTCTGGTGATAGTTACAAGCCTGAATACATTTGTCAAAGCACATGTACATATACACTTTATTTTATTTTTCTTTTTAAGATGTTTTATTGTGAAATGTATTATTTAAATGGAACAATGTATAAGCCACATATGCATAGTTTTATTTTTTAATTTTAATTTTATTTTAATTCTAGTATAGTTAACATACAGTGTTGTATTAGTTTCAGGTGTACAATTAATTCTATATATTAACCAGTGCTCATCAAGATGAGTGTACTCTTAATCTCCTTCACCTAATTCATCTATTCCTCCCCACCCACCTCTCCTCTGGTATACACTTTAAATGAGTGAATTTTATTATATATACATTGTATCTTAATATAAGAAAAAAACTTAAAGAAATGGTTATTGTGGAAACCTCTAAGTAGGAAGAACATCAGAGACTAGTCAAGAATTTGCAGTCCAGAAAATAATCCTAGAAAGGAGAAACCAGTAACTTGGATTTTGAATGTTTAGCCTCCTGACAGTGGATACTTGGATATTTGAGTCTACTGTTAGGTTTTGGTGATAGTGAATTAAGTCAAAATGTGAATGAAAAAACAACTTCTTAGGAAAACTGCAGTTCCAAGCTTATTAGAATAATTTCAGAAGCCCCTTCCATAATTTGTATATGAATGTTTGAGAACTATGATTTGTCCAAGAGTTTCAAGATTTATTAAAAAAAAAAAAAACAATTGCTTTCTAAGCTTTCCTCCAAAAACATTTCTTTCTTAAGACAGCTTCTCCCTTCAAAGCCAGTTTTTTTAAGTGCTATCATCTGATGTGTTTTTATCCAAAGTGATGAAATAACACACTTCCTCTTAAAAAATAAAAAGGAAAAAAAAATAAAACTCAAAAGTAAGGGATGCCTAAAACATGCTTGTTTTTCATGTGTACATATTTTATTGGACCGCCTTTACAAAGAAAGCCAGAAGTCTAGATAATATGTAAAATGCAGAAATATTGACATATTATGTAAATAGCTGTAAAACTTGGCATTTGATTTTTTTCTTAAGATCACCTTGCAAAAATCAAATACACTGTTGATTAGTTGACTATGGTAAGATTGGAAGACATGAAAAATCAAAATAAGCATATATGAAGATTAGGACACTGTTTTTGTATTGTTTCCTCGCTATCCTGATTTGCGATAGACTGTTCAGATGGTTTCCTTTAGTGGATTGATAACGTGGTAAATGGAGACTTTTTTCCTACTTCAGTTGTAATTCAGCTTAAATATGGCTATTATGTTATATATCCCTTAATTGCAGAAGTTTATTTGTTTGTTTCCTTGCCCTCAGACTCACTTGTCATCAACCACATAACCATGTTGGTGATGATGGTGATATTTATTCAACAGCATTCTTACAGCAAACAATTTTGAAATGCCTCTATTTCCAATGTGATATTAAAAGTGGGGTAAAAGAATACATTGTTAAAACAATACTGTACAATTTGATGATGCTTGAGTGTCTTTAGTGCAATTTATACACAGTACTTCATATGTTACTGCTAGGACCTCTCTCAGATAGGGTCCAGAAATATGTTATTATGCTCACTGTGTTCCACCATAAGGAGAAGTAGAAGGTTGTTTATCTAACATTTTCTAGGCAGTAAGTGGCAACCCAAGCCTCAAACTCACTTCTGACTCCTTGCCCTGCTGCTCTATCATTCTAAGACAGTACTCTTGCTTCCTAGTAAGATAAAAAATGGACAATTGGATTTGAATATGTAGTTGTTATATTTTTCCATTCAGGTCTTGTGGGGTGAAATCAGATGAAGGTCCAGATTGGTGGCCACATGGCAGTTCCATCACGTTCTGACCCTGACTTACACTGAGTAATGATAATGTATGGTGTTTTATACTATTATGTGGAGTTGGTGGGAAATCTTCCTGGGATAATTTATAAAATTCCCGGAAAAGCATTGTGATGCTACCAGTTTCTTCTCCATTGTCTTCCAGAATTCTCCAGTAACTCTGTCCTTTGAGTGGATATACTAAAGATTCCTATACAATATAGCCGTTATATATTTCTAACACATTTATCTAATTTTCAACACATTTATACAGTAAGTGTATATTGAGCACCTATCATGTGCCAGATAATTTTCTAGGACCTAGAGGTACAGCAGTGCATAAAATGAACAAAGTGCTGGCCTTCACAGAGATTTTGATTGATCTCATTGATACTATTATGAATTAGCTCCAGCTTCAATCTGGAAATTTTTGAAATTTGGAAAATCATAGTGTATAAGTAGTTGATGGAAGAAGATGGGGTCCTATCCTTAGAGAATAGGCCCAGGATAAGTGCCTGCTGGGAAAGAGCCTGACACCTGGAACTTGGGTATCATGAAAATATGCTAGGTAGAGGTTGGACCCGCCACAGTGGGAAAAGAAGTTTTTCTTGAAACTGTATAGATAAATATCTCCCATGGGGCCTAGCAGTCATTCTGGTGGTAAGAGGAGAAATTAGCCGTAAAAATCTCAGTGCATCAGCTTGTATCTCTCAGATACCTCTGGAAGAGCTGTGTCCCAGCTAATGTCAGCTGAGTTTATTGATGATTCTTTGAGTTGGCTGGGTGGATGTGACCACAACCTCTTCACAAGAGGTTGACTTCAAGCCATAGGTTGGGTCCAGATTTGCTTCATGTGTCTCAGGCTTGTCTCATGGTAATGGCAATTCAAGAGAACAAGCCTCAATGTGCAAATGCATAACGTTTCAAGTCCTTCCTTGTTACAGCTCCTCAGTCTGCTAACATCCTGTTGCCAAAACAAATCATAGGGCAAAGCCCAAAAGCTGGGGCAGAAAATACACTTTGGTTACTATGATGCTAAAGCAAGTGGCATAGCTCAACCCAGTAAAAAGCAAGGGGGAAGGGGTATAGGAGTCAGGGAGTGAACTTTCTGAACAATTATTTAATCAACTGCAGAACAGAAAAGAACTTTAAGAGCAGAGAAGTGGATCCACTGATGTAAAATTGTCTATGAAAGCATGTTAACATGCTGACTTATTTCTCATTATTTTTTCCATTATTTCATACCATACCATTACTACTATTCTTTTTCCTTTCAAAGTCAGTTTTTCCCTTAATATAAAAACATACTTCCTAGAATAAAAGTACAGTGAAATAGTTTAGTGCCTCCAAGCTGCTTCCGATTCTCAAACCTTTTTAGGCTTGAGTTTTCAATGGGGAAGAAAGCGAGTAACTTCACCTGCTCTTCTATTGAGATCATTGAATCGCAGTAGCTCTAATAAACGTATAAGAATTGCAGCTTTGAGACTATCTTCATGCTTCTCCTCAACCAAATAGACTGAAGTCACAGCACTACACTTTTTACAATATTGCCTTTAGAGTCTTAAACTGTTTATGCCTATAGAAGATATAGACATTTTGGGATATAGTGATGGCTTTCACTTAATTATGTATTTTTTAAAGTAATAAGAATTAATGTGATTTTTATGACTTTTTGCATTTTTATTTTTGCATTTTCAAAATCTTTCAGTATTTTTCTAATAAGAGTTATTTTAAAGCCTTCTGATATAAGATTTTTCTCTTAGAAATCTCAACTAATGATCAGAATTTCTTACAAAATAAATGTCATAAGGCATATGGCATAAGATATATTTTCAGTTCTACATAAAATGTAGACAGTCTTTCAAAATACCAGTTTTAGGATTTTTTTCCAGCCATAAATGCTACTACTGCTCTTAAGTAATATTTTGTATGAAATAGTGGAAGCGAATTTACCTTTTAAATAATCTACATATAATTTATGACAGGTAATGTTTTAAACATATGGGACTATGGTTTGTCCTTTTCCTGAACTCTATTTTAACTTGATGAAAAATATTCCTACACAAAACAAATATCTTAGTTTTAATGGTATTTATACTTATTCGTTTGATTCTGACAAGGTATAAAGGAATAAATTGTTTACCCTGAAAAAAGTATTAATTGTTTGACTTCCTTGGTGGTTTATCAGAATTATTGTTTTCCAAAACACATTAAATTATAATCTACTTGCATGAAAGATGACATATTCCTAAAGTATGAGACTTTTACCTTCTTTCTTTGAACTATGTCATTTTTCCTATTTATTTTTTACTTTTTATTGAGATACAAATTACATACAATAAAATGTGTAAATCTGAAGTTTTCATTTTGATGAATACTGACAATTGTATATACTCATGTCACCACATCTTAAAACAAGGTGTAAAACATAAAACATTCCCATTATCCCCCACTCCCTTGCCACCCAGAGGCAACTAGTTTCTGAGTTTTGTCACTATTGATTACTTTTACCTCTTCTTGAACATTATAAAAATTGAATCATAATAGGAACCCTATATCTGGTTTCTTTGCCCAACAAAATATTTTTGAGATTCACTCATTCACTTGCACTGTTGCAGACATCAGAGGTATATTCCATTGTATGAATATACCATGATTCTTTTCAGATGGGTTGTTTCCAGTTCAGATTGTGAATAAGGCTATTATGAATATTCTTGTAAAAGTCATTTTGTAGGCATAAGTTTTCACTTTTCCTCAGTAAATACCTAGGAATAGATCTCTGGTTCATAGGATAGGTTGCTTTTTCATTGATTTATAAGAATTCTCTATATATTCAGGATTTAAACCCTGAATATATACATATATGTATTTCATATATAAGATAGGTAATNTGTTATGTGGAAACTAATTTGACAATAAACTATTAAAAAAAAAATAAGATAGGTAATGTAAATGTTTTCTATCAGTGTGGCCTGCATATTTATGATTTCAATAGTGTCCTTTGGGGGGAAATTTTTCTGTTTTGATGAAGTAAAATATTTAAGTTTTTATCATTGGTGAAGGATCAATAAGTTTTAACTGTGCAGTGTCAAAGCTTAAAATATTACTTTCAAAGTAAAGGGGTCATTTTCAGTTAATAGCAATAAAATCATGGATAATTTGAATAGACTAAGACAATCTTGTCAATGTCATATCTTTTTAGTTGATTTACTACTTAATTTCATACATAAGAGAAAAAATAGAAAAATTTTTCATAAGGTAACTGTGTGGTTTTAGAGAAAATGTCTTATCACCTCTTGTAATTTCTCTGTAGTTAAAATAAGCTGTACAATTATTTGCTAGAAAAAGAAATATATAAAATGTGTTTATGAATAATGAAAATGTTAAGAGTTTATTGTATTTCCTCTTTACTGTGAGGGTGACAGGTATAGTCTGCCTGCTGCAATGATTACATTTTATTTCTCATACATCAGTCTTGGGGATTTCAGAGAAGTACGTTAGGATTTCTATGCCTTTTAAGTCATTCCTCTTGAAGTTTACATGAATATATTCATTGTTACCAGTGCAAAAATCCAACTAATCAACAATAAAAAATCCTAGGCTTTGCACTAAAATTCTTAGCTTAAGTAAAAATCTGTGCCTTTAATGAGTTTATATTGGATGCTTAGTCATGAAATAATTTAGTAAGTACCTTGTGTGGGTCAGCTCTCTGTGAAATTAATATATAGGAATGGAGAAAACTAAGTACCTTTAAACTGTATTGTCACTTGGAAGATGAACTTTCTAAGAGTTGTGTGATATATTTATTTAGAGGACTAAAATGTGAGGTAGTGGCCTATGGTCAGGTAAAAGTGGTAATCCTTTTAGAATGAGAAGTAGCCAATTGAAAATATTTCCTACTGAGTGTGAAGAGCCATATTTGCTACTCTATGTTATCACCTGAAATAATCTACCAAATATCAGTTATATGCCCTAGAGAATGAATATTTCTCATGTTGCATTTACTAAGTGTCACTTCATCATTTCCCAAACTGAATGCTATTCTTGGGAAATGGGACATATTATGCTTCTGTTTTAGAAGTGAATAATGAACATTACCATTGAAGATTCTGAAAATCTATTTAGTGAAAAAAAACTCTGTTTAACCTGTTTATCTTAATGCTTCCCAAATTTATTTGACCATGAAATCATTTTCTTTTATTTCTGTGTAATAAAACTTAAGTTCTATGGAATGTTTCCATGAAACATTATCTGCCTATCTATCTATCTATCTATCTATCTATCTATCTATCTATCTACCTATCTATCTATCTATCTATCTATCATCTATCTATCTATTCATGCATGTCAGGGTATACCCTGTAAGGCATATTTGATTTTTTAAAGTTAAGAAAAATGGAGTCTTTTAATTTTTTCTTATAAGAAAAAAGTTCTAACCTTTTCTTTCTATGATTCTAATTTGCTTTTCTCAAAAGGATTTCAACATAAAATATTAGTAAAATAGAAATTTAAACTTATAACCAAGAAAGAGGTGATATTATAAACATACTTAATATGTCAACAGCATTGTTATGATAAGTTTTCAGTTTTTCTCTGAACTTCCTTGGAACTTTGACCAAAAGAAATCATGGTAGGTATTTGTAATAAACAAAGAATGACATTTTCCCTGGTGCTAAATTTTGAAAACAAAAATTACAGGATGGATGTGGAGTTTTATAGAAAGGACTCAGACTGATGTAATTAGACTTCAACCTCACAGTAATTTCTAGTAAAGGCAGATACTGACTTCAAACAGCTGTTTCTTATATCATCCTGAATCAATCTTGTATCAAAGCTGAAGGTATAACATTAAAATGCAGTCAGGAAGAGCTGTTTTATGAGCGACTATGATAATGTGGTCCAAATTATTGAGACTTCTTGTGGTAAAACTTCCTCAAAAGAAAGGGCTCAGACTGTCCCATGGAGTAAATGAATGGCTCATGCTTCGTTGCTGCTTCCCAAACATGTGCCTGGACATATTAGAACCACCCAGGGAAGCTAATCATTTGAAAATCCCTGGGCCCAAATGGCAGCTCTGTAGGTCTGGGCCAGCACCCAAGAACTTTGTCCCTTTAAAGACCTCTTTAGATAATTCTGATATATGACCATGTTTGGAAGCCACTCTTAGATGATTCTCCTTGACTATCATTTCTGTCAGTTGGCCTTTATATGACTTGGCTACTAGAGAGGACATTAGAGTTTGTATTTCTTCCTGTGGATCTAGAGTGAAAATACTGCACAACAAATGGAGTTGACTTTTAAGAGAGTCGTTAACCAAAAGAACTGCAGCTACAGAATACATGCTTATGAGAGATGACTGAGGGACTAATGAGAAAGAAGAGTGGTGTGAGGGTAAAGGGGACACAAGATCACTGAATTCAAATATATGGCAAGACGGTCTTTGTAAAAGGCAGCAAACTTGTTCCATACAGCTTTTTAAGGGCTGAGAATAAGACTGATGTGTGCAGGTTACATCAAGGTAGATATCAGTAGACATTTAAAAATGACCAGCAGTAAGAAATCTTGAATAGAATTAGCTATTACATGACTAGCTATTACATGACTCTGTGGCTTTAGGTTTCCTACAGCAGAAACATAAATACCATAGAAGTTAGTGACTTGGATAGAAAGGCTGACAAATTTCAGTCTTAGAGTTCGAAAATCTCTTCTTTTAATATATATTCATGAATCTGTAAGTAAGAGGTATATATCAAGTAAACCCTAGGAGTGACTAGCTGAAACTGTGGAAGTGACGCTGAAGAGTGAAATTCATTATATGTGATAATATAATTAAAATTATTCTATGACCTTTGAGAACACAAAGTGACATTATAGAATACATACATGTTAAGAGTACAATAGACTAGAGTTTTGTTTTGGGTTAAAAAAAATTTTTTTTATTTGAGTAGGTTTGGCACACAATGTTAGATTAATTTCAGGTGTACAACTTAGTTATTTGACAAGTTTATACATTGTGTGATGTTCACCACAAGTATAGCTACAATCTGTCCCATTGCATTCCTATTACAGTATCATTGACTGTATTACTTATGCTCTGCTTTTTATTCCCATGACTTACTCATTCCATAACTGGAGGTCTGTATCTCCCTCTTCCCTTCACCCATTTTGCCCATCCTTCAACTACACTCCCCCCTGGCAACTATCAGTTTGTTCTTTGTATTTATAGCTCTGATTCTGCTTTTTGTTTGTTTATTCATTTCCTTAGATTCCATTTATTAGTGGAATCATATGGTATTTGTTTTTCTCAGATTGACTTATTTCACTTGCATAATACCCTCTAGGTTCATCCATGTTGTCTCAAATGGCACGATCTTATCCCTTTTATGGCTGTGTAATATTCTACTATGTGTGTGTGTATATATACCACTACACACACACACACACACACACACACACACACATCCCATATTTCCTTATTCATTCATCTATTAATAGACTCTTCTGTTGCTTCCATGTCTTGGCTAATCTAAATAATGCTACAATAACCATAAGGTGCATATATCTTTTTTAAGTTAGTGTTTTTATTTTCCCTGAGTAAATAGCCAATAGTGGAATTATTGGATCATATGGTATTTCTATTTTTAATTTTTTGAGGAACTTCCATACTGCTTTCCACAGTGGTCATGCCAATTTACATTCCCACCAACAATTTTCAAGGGTTTCTTTTTCTTCATATACTTGCCAACACTTGTTATTTCTTATCTTTTTGACTTTAGCCATTATAACAGGCATGAGTTGATATCACACTGTGGTTTTGATTTGCATTTCCCTGATGATTAGTGATGTTGAGCATCTTTTCATGCATGTGTCTGTTGGCCATCTGTATGTCTTCTTTGAAAAAATGTCTGTTCATATCATCTGCCCCCTTTTTAATTGGATTGTTTAGGGGTTTTTTTTGGTGGTGAGTTGTATACATTCTTTATATGTTTTGTATATTAACATATTATCGGCTTTGCCATTTGCAAATATCTTCTCCCATTCAGTATGTTGTCTTTTTGCTATTGTTTCCTTTGCCTTATGAGATATATCTAGAAAAATGTTGCTATGGCTGATATCAGAGAAATTACTGCCTGTTTTCTTCTAGGATTTTTATGGTTTCATGTCTCACATTTAGGTTTTTAATCCATTTTGAATTTATTTTTGTGTATAGTGTTAGAAAGTAGTCCAGTTTCATTCTTTTACATGTAGCTGATAACAGACTAGAGTTTTATTCTTCAAAATAAAAATATTTATATTTAACATTTTGGGGGAAACATCATCCTTCTTTGCATGACTAATCTAGATTTCTACACTTAAGCTTCTTTTTACCCATATTTGAAGGTATTTAATTGTTATATTACAAAAGGAATAATATAAGCAATTTCAGGAAATGAAATTGTATTTGAATAGAGTTCAGTTTGTGGAACTAATACTGTTGCAACTTATATATAACAGGGCTTTGTAAATGCTATTCCAAGCAGTTACCTTTTCTGCCTACCACATGGAGTTGTGAGGATCACATGAGTTAATACATATAAAGAGCTTAAAAGAGTTCATGTAATGCTCAATAATGTCAGTTATTATTATTACCATCATTATTGATGATCAGACTGACTTGATTTCAGGTTGTCATCATAGCATTTGGCATGGTGTATGGCACAGAGCATGTGTCCTCTAAGTACCTGTTTGTTTATCCTAGAGATGTCATAATCATCAGGGCTTTCCAACTGGGGCTTTGGAGCATGCCTCCATTTCATGTCCTATTTCTAAAGCAGGCATTTCTTGAGCTTCCTCCCAGTAGTTGACCTGCAGCTATTAAACAAATCTCTCTTGCCTATGTAAGGACCCACTTTTCATAAGTTACTGGTGAAGGATTAATGAAAGTCCTTAGCCTGGAAGGTTTCCTGGAGTTCAGTACATTTCAGTTGAATTTTGAAAGAATGAAAAATTAACAGATAGGGAAAGAAGGCAGATAATTTTGAGTAAGGAAAATGGCATACGGAATGGAGATTAAAATAACAAAATTATGTTCTAAAAATTTGAGATAGATATACTTGACTTGAGAATTGAGCTATGTTAGAAATTAAGAAGAAAAGATTAGTTAATGGGGGAATTTGTTGAGAAGTAGCCTGGAACTAGATAGCTATATATGTATTTGATAGGGTGGGAAATGTGAGCCCTTTTGCAGAATCTGTGAGTTGGAGGAAAACTACTCAAGCAATTCATTTAAGAGAGAAAATGAGTTTGGAAGTAGTATACAAAAATAAGAAAGGGAAATTTCAAGAGATCCTTAAAAGGAATAGAGGACTTAATGACTTATTGTCTGTTAGAGAAAGTGATAATGATAATGGCATCAAGATTGTGAACATCAGTAATAGGAAGATTTGAGTAAGTCCTATATAGAATTTAGGAAGTGGTTAAGTTTGAGAGGAGGAGAAATATTGTGTTCGGTATTTTAGTCTGTTTAAGCTTGGTTGTTAGGAAGGTATTTAAGTAGATACAGATTTAAGACCTGATAGATAATGGGAGGTAAAGTCTGAAAATGACAATTTACAAACCATCATCCATTTGAAGCCACAAGAATGACAGTTCTAGCAAGTCAAAAGAGAGAGGGTTTAGAGAATGTCTACTCTTGTTAATAAGGAGTAAGAAGTCATATGTACTGGATTATCTTTCCAAATATCATATCTTTCATCAGTATTGTAGCTTCCTGACAGAATAAAGAAATATTATTTACAATAATAAATGAATACTATATATATTTTATATAGTACTTTAATATTTATTCACAAGTAATAGTCCACATACAACATATCTTCCTTCCCATCTGGCTCCATTTTCTAACTTTCTAGGCAGGTGAATTAGTTGAGAAAATGTTACAATTAATTGAAAGCAATGCCTGAAATATTTCATTAATCCTTTTCCAAGTTTCATTTTCCCATTTTATTTTATCTATTTAAAATCCACTTAAATACCACCAAGGAACCATTATGGACCTCTTAGTAGATATTTATTTAACTATCTGGCTCCCCGATGAGGAAGGAGAATGAATGCTTGTGGAGAAAAGGCATACTTAAATACATAGAACTACCCTAAAATCATTATTCAAAGAGCTATGGTTTTGTGTTACAAATAAAGAGCAGAAAATTGTGAGTTGTAAGAAAGCTCTGGCAATAATCTTTACAAATACCATTTATCTCAACTATCAAATTGTATTCTTCTTTTTTTTTTTCCAAAGTGCATTCTTTACTCTGGATATTTAGACTTTAGATAACCATTACCTGACAACTATCTGTTATTCTGCAGCATTAAAATGTGGCATAGAGATGTGTGTGAAGGGTTGAAACTTGAAATAATTGCTATTGTATGCCTCTTGCTAAAACTTGAATGACAATGAGATAATTTATTTGCTCAAAATCAAGTACTTCATCAATACCATAGATTTTTAAAATGATGAATTGAGCCCCCTGAGAAGAAATTGTGTTATTTCACAAATAAATGTGTAACTTGGGTAGTGCCAACTGCAATATTGACATATGATCAGGTGCCCTGACTAACGGCATATGGAATTCTTAGCATAGCTCCTAACCCACTGTAGGCTTTCAGAAATTTTAGCTGATATTATTCACTGTTTTTTTTCTGTTTTGTTATTGTGTAGTTTTCATGTCTAAGAATGTTTACACTTCTTGAAATTCATCTTGTTTTGCTGAATTGCTTTTTGAATTAATGAAGACAATTTTTAGCACTCTTTGAGAGTGCTACGATTCCTGTTTAACTTGGATATTTTTGCTGACTAAACAGTCTCTCTCATTCCATTCAAGTCAGTGATTGTTAAAGATGGAGAGACCATATTCAGCCAGGCTTGGGACAGAGACAGCAAGTCCAGACCAGTGATTCTCCATCAGGCCATCAGACACATTAACTTAGCTGTGAGTGGTATTAGGAACTATTTAATAATGAAATTGAACTGAAAGCTGTCAACAGTTTTCTCTTTAGAATAGCTTTATATTAGGTCCAGGATTATCCCCTCAATGCTATCATTCTCACTTGCTTTATACCAGTATGCTTTCTTTCATAGAAAAGAAATAGGTAGGACTTTTGTTTGTGAAACTGGAGCCTACAGTGATATGTTCCACACAGCAGCGCTGTCATAGGTGCCAGAAGAACATAACAGGCTGACTTTACCATCCAAACTATGTTTCTTCCCTCACTTGAGAAAATTAGATATTATTTAAGTTTTTGTGATGTTTTTCTTATTTGTGGGTTGTCAGTCCCAGGTGAGTTTTTGTTGTCATTGTTTCATTTTTGATTTCTTAACTCACTCTAAATCTGAAAGACTATATCCTCTGAACAGGTTTCAGATGTGTTTACCTAAATAGCTTAAACAGAACTGGGTAAGAGAGAAAGAGAGGTTGAGTTAGCAACATTGCAGACTGTGCCCCATCCAGGTCTGCTCTGGGTGCTTACTAAGGAAAGCTAGATGCATCAGAAAGAGGTCCCTTTATGCTTGCACTCAATAGACAGAAGAAGAAACTGCCCACTTATTCTTGCTTTTTAGACATGGTGATCTTTCTCCCAACTGAAAACAAACTCTTAGTGAATGATGGTTGAGAGGAGAGAGCTCCCTCAAACATTCCTCCCTACTCCAGGCACAGGAAGGAGTGGGGAGGCTTTAAGCAGAGCTTTCTGCTGCTAACAAGCTGAATTAGAAATAAGAAAAGAAGTGAAGAGATGATTTTCCCCTCCAAAAGCTTTCCAAAATGAGTCTCATGGAGCATTATCCTTCAGGAATCTTTTTTGGAGGAAATGAAAATGGCAGTTATGGTCAAATGAAAGGTGACATTTTGGGGACAAATCCCCTACCTGTTTGCTCTGTGCCATCTGTTTCCCTCTCCCCTTTCTCCTGTCCTTCCTTTTTGTTTGTTTTCTCTCCTTCCTTCTTCTCCCCGGTACCATTACCTTTAACTACTTCCTTTTCCCTAGGCCAATTCCCTTACCTAGATTTTTGCCTCTGAGTATGAAAAAGACCAACTTTCCCTTCATTACTCCTCTTTTTTCAAGTCAGCTTTTGTTTCCATTTGCACTAATTATCTACATTCTTTCTCTGACCTTTTATATCACCCCTTGTCCTATTGACCCATCATAATTCCACTTGTGCCCCATCTCTTTTTACTCCTGGAGAATTCAAATAATGATTTCAGGACTCCTCTATGATGCCTCTGCTACACTGACCATGTTAATTGCTTCTTACTTCTGGAAATTCCTTACTTATTATTAGATGGATTTTCCCTCCTCTGGGGAATGGAAGTTCTCTCTTTCAGGTTTAGTGGCAGGAAATTTCTGGCTCTTTTGACTTTTCTTCTCAAGTCCTGTTGTTTTTCAGGCATCAGGTAGCTTTTGGAGAATGTACACAGGTTAATAAGTAGAAGAATGTAAACAAGACAGTGTGTGTGGGTGTGGGAGCATATATAAATCCATAGATGTGCAAATATTTTAAGAATTGGTGAATGAAAACAAAGTATGTTAACAGGAAATAGGAGCATGGATAAAAAGGGGTTAATTGGCCATATTGCCAAAATGTTGGAAACAATATTAGGAAACAAAATTAGCCTTTGGAGACATAAGGGCTAATAAACAGGATAGGTTTAAATAATTCAGAAGATCTGGATTTGATCTTTTTATCTATCATCTTTTTTATCAGTCTTTGAAAAGTCTGTTTTTCTAAAATTTAGAATCACCCATTAATCTCTGTAGTGAATCTTTATCTTGTTATCACCTTGATTTTAGAATTCTATACTTTTTTGTCTGGTTTTGTGAATAACTTCCTGGCCTCTTCAGGGAAAGTTCAGCAACCCTCATCAGTCATTGTGAAAAATGTCCAGCTGGCTTCCCTTTTCATATGATTGGGAACCTGCTTCTCCTGTTCTTCCCTCTTTTTTTAAATGAAAATTACTCTAATGTAGCTTCTGAGGATTCCCTGAATGCACATCAGAGGTATAACAGGCCCTGATGATTTGTGATTAGTACATCTGGATTTTCAAGAAAAATACCAACTCTCCCCTTCTGGTGTAGAATTTTTACTGTTTCATCTTCATCTTACGTGTAACAGCCATCATATTCATTTGTTCATGGTTAAGTTGACATGAATATGCAACTTTTAAAAACTCATTTTTTAAAGTAATATTTTTCAGCTTTTTCTCTTTTAGTATTTCTGAGTAGAAATGAGATCACTGTGGAAGGCCTCCTTTGAAAAATATATTTGAGGAGATTTTTATCAATTGTGTTATGTTTCTCTTGAAAATGAATTTTAAAAAATTGTTTTAGTTTTCTTGATTCTTTTACTTATATAAACCCTCAGTATTATGTCAGATGGCCTGTCTTGCTATTCACATTCCATAGTGTTGCCATTGGTCTTAAGATCACTCTACATTTCTAATTTAACCAACCTGACTGCCTGTGTTAATGTTAGGAGGCTGCATGCAGTGATGGAAAGGACATCATCAACTTTGATGCCAAATAGACCTTATCTTGGCTTAAAATATTAATATTTGCCATTTCTATTGGAAAAAATAATTTAATCTTTTGGATGTACAGTTTCTTCATCTGTCAAATGGGACAATATCTCCTTTTGGGGTAGATATCTTAAAGATTGAATAAGATATACTGTTTACATTTTGGTACATAATTAGTATTAAATGAATAGAAATACTTGTTATATTCCTACCCTGTTAGAAAAATCAGAAGAAAAAGAGATTAATTTTCTCTCTTTACTATCAAAGAATTGCCTCATATACAATTATTTTAAAGTTTTATTTGATAAAATATCATTACACTAGATGTTAAATGGTACCTTGCTGGTTTAAGCAATGGTTTGACATTAAAGAATCTTTTCCAATAGATATGTTATCTATCTAGGTGAGAAATACCTTTTTCCTTGTTCAGAAAGAGAATGAAACTTAGTCAAACTGTATGAAAACACATGTAGTGAAACTATTCAAGTCAAAACTTATTGACTATAAATCAATTTATATTCTATAAATATCTTAAGCTGTAATCTTGCAAAAAAGTGTTACCTAGAATCTATTCTAAATCACTATAGTTTAGAGTCTTAAAATTAGTTAGTCAAGCTTGAAACCCACAGCTTTTCTCCTTTTCATGTTACTCATTCATTTAACCAATATGTGTTGAGTGACTATTACATCAGACACTATTCTAGGTTCTTGGCCTATGTCAGTGAACTGAAGAGACCAGATCCTTTCTCTTGAGCAATCCTATTTCAGCAGTAGGAGGCAGTAAATTTTAGTAAGTAGTAGAGCTAGCAAAGGGCATTGGATGTATATGAATGTGGTGGCTGTGGGAAAGCAGATTATAGTGGTAAGTAAAATAATCAGAATAGGAACCATTAAAAACTGACATTTGATCAGAGTCACTCTGGCTGTTGTGTTGAGAATAAACTATAGGAGAAGGGCAAGGGTAAATGCTAGGCAATCAGTTAAAAGTCTTGTGGGAATGTAAGTAAATGGTGATTATGTCTCAAGACAGGGTGGCAATAATGGAGGAGGTAAAAAAATGGTCAGACTCTGGATGTATTTTGAAACTAGAACCAATCTGATAGATTGGACACAAAGTGTTAAGAGAAAAGAAGAGTAAAGTCTAAAGTTTTTCGCCTGAATTGCTAGAGAACTCTATTTGCAATCAGCCAAGATGGAGATGGCTGCTGGAGAATCCTTGTTTCTATATATATTTTAATTAGTGATCTGCAAATCAAGAGATTATGTATTTAAAAAAATTCATTTTCTCAATCTTCTGTTATTTCAAGTGCCTCTAAGATTTCTTATGACAAACGCAGACTAGTACAAAAACACTTAGGGAGTAAGCACAAATACACTTTTTCCCCAGAAACTTTGAATGTACTTATCTCCACTGATGACTGGACAAATCTCAGGAAAATTCAAAAATCAAGAAATTGAGAACAGAAATGTAAAAATGCCATATCTATTGTGCATATCTACTGTGCTTAGTGCACAGTAACTAGTTTCCTGACATTAGCCATGAAAGATAAAACAATTTAGATAAAGTTCAAATTGAAATAAAGTTTCATAAAATAGTTTTTTGTGTGTATTTTTTTCTTTTTCTTTGCTTTCTCTTCTTTCTTTCTTNTTATCTCCACTGATGACTGGACAAATCTCAGGAAAATTCAAAAATCAAGAAATTGAGAACAGAAATGTAAAAATGCCATATCTATTGTGCATATCTACTGTGCTTAGTGCACAGTAACTAGTTTCCTGACATTAGCCATGAAAGATAAAACAACTTAGATAAAGTTCAAATTGAAATAAAGTTTCATAAAATAGTTTTTTGTGTGTATTTTTTTCTTTTTCTTTGCTTTCTCTTTCTTTCTTTTTTTTTTTTTTGCAGGTGGGTGATGGGGGGGTGAGTAGAGATTATAGGAATCAAAATGGAAACTCAAAATAGAGAAAGTAATTATGTAAATTATGTTTTTTAAAGACATTTAAGATTTTTAACTCACATACTCTGAGTATCTGAAAGCACATTTAATTCCTGTTTGGAGAGATGAAAATCTTACCATAACCTCATCGACAGGTTTGTGCCAGTTTGAGTTTCTCCCGTGTGTATGTGCAGGGAAGAGTAGAAGTGGTTGAGTGGGCAGTTGGCAGACATTCATCGCATTGATTGCAGTCATTCATAAAATCCAGCAGTGCTGAGGGCGGAGTCAGGAGAAGCATTCTCCTGAGGTGGTTGCAGAATGTCTCATTTGCATAAATCTGCAGTGATGCTTGAGTGATGAGGGAATGCTCACTTGCAGTTTGAAGATGGTGTAGAATCCATGTCTGATAAATCCCTGAGTAATTAAAGACAGTTGCAAAGAATAAGAGGTCAAACCCCTTGAACTCCTAGTCTCTTGATCCATAACAGTTCTGGGAAGTCAGCACTTTGGCAGTGTTTGTGGCCTCCTTATGTCTGGCTGAAGGAATAAATCGTATGTAGAAGAAGATACTTAATTGCTACAACATATTGAAATACCATTGTGTTTATTGTGTTTTTAAAGTATGAGGAGATCTGTATTGTTATAAGTGTAATGGCTAGGATATAATAGAAAGTGCTGGTACTAAACAATTTTTACATATTAGAACTGTCAAAACTATTAACAGTTTACCCCTCCAAACCGTGATATGCCAGACACAACAATTTCAATTATGATTTTAAAGAAGTGTTAATCCAAAAAAGAGAAATGTCAGTCCACACAGGCTACGAAAAATCTTATGAACATATATTTCTTTATGTATTTTTTTAATATTTATTTTTGAGAGAAAGAGACACAGTGAGGGAGGAGCAAAGAGAGATGAAGACAAGAATCTAAAGCAGGCTCCAGGCTCTAAGGGGTCAGCACAGAGCTCAGTGCAGGGCTTGAACCCACAAACTGTGAGATCATGATCTAAACTGATGTCAGATACTTAACCAACTGAGACACCCAGACACCCATATTTTTTATGTATCTTATGAATGTATCTGAGCATAGGGGTTTTTTTTAATCTTTTTTTCTTATATCTAGAAAAAAATTCTAAAAAGATGCCAAGTTAGAAAATATCCCAGTATAGGGGCTCTGATAGCTCAGAGCCTGGAGCTTGCTTTAGATTCTGTGTGTGTGTGTGTCTCTCTCTGCTCCTCTGCCACTAAAGCTCTGTCTCTCAAAAATGAATAAACATTATAGATATAGGAATATATATTACCATAGTTTAGAGCCCCATCAGATACATTGAATAACTAGTAATATGAAACAAACAGTTTTTCGCCCTGAAAACACAGAGTCAGTAGCCAGCTATATCACTGTAGTCCTGTGGTCAGAATACATGTTAGTATGAAAAATATGTTGTTTACCTGCTTTTTAAAAATTAATTTAAGGGCATTAATTAAGTATATTCAAAATCCAATACAGTTGTAAATACTAAATGTTTTGAGTGTTGATGTATTTGTTTTCATTATTCAATATTTAAAGTTCAGAAATTCAAATAAAGGTTTTATTTGGAAGATTATATAGTTGTACAGACAGAAGCAGTATGTCAGGTATTGTGCTTTTACACCAAAACCACTGGATACTTGAGATTAGATGAGAGTTTTCTTACAGAGATGTGGTCTTTCACTCAGATTAAAAAAAAAAAAGTTTTGCTTAGAAACCTACTGTTAGTGCTGGCTGGTAGTCCACATTTATTATAAAAGATTTACTTAAAGCATATGTAATGAAAACTGTAATTAAAGTGGCTGATTTATTTTATTTCAGAACTTTGTATAAATACCTGAAGCTTTAGGGATAAAAAAGAAATGAACTAAGATAGAAGGTTGCATATGGTTTCTCATAGATATAATTCTTCAAAAATTTTTCCAAAGTTGGTGATATTTCCGATATTTTAACAAACCAGTGCATGTAGATTAAATTTGCTAAATGTACTATTTTTACTTGAGTGAGAATTTCTAAAGATTTTCCAGTGTGATGAAATGTAACTTCCTGAGCATTTTATGTATGTATACAAACTTCCTACTTTGTATAAGTTAGACTAACATTTCAGAGCTCAGAAATCCCAGGACATTATTTCTTCCTAACAAGTGCCTTTTTGAATATTCTGTTACCACTGATTCCCTTAACCCTAGGGCTTTCTTCTTCCATGAAACTGGAACAAGAACAGAAAGCTTTGTGGTTCCTGTGGATGTTTTTGACTCCTCTCTTGACCAGTCCACTAAGAGTTTTAGCATTAGTTCTCAAAAAATGCCACATTTCTTTACTTTTATCCTAGGAAGAAAGTATATTGAGGCTTTCAAATAGTACCGTTTTCTTTTCTTGTCATGTTACATATTGATTTCTAAGTCTTACTCTACCTTGTTTGGAATGAGCAGTATGTGTGTGTGCACGTTTCTGTGCGTTGTGTCCACGTTTCCCTGTATCATTTCTTTCAGAAGTGGAGAATTTTGCCATGCAGCTTTTAACTCTGGGAAAAGTTTATCTGCCTCTGCCTCACCCACCAATGATCCACTTCTGGAAAAACATGTCTGGCCTTAAAAATTAGTAGTGTAGTCAAACCTCCTGGAAACCTCCATCGAAGTTGTTAAGAACCAGATTTGAGTTTGAGAATACTGGGTCCTGAGGGACTTTTCCATTTAGCAAAGTTTTAGATATGGGGTCTCAGCTCTGTAACCAAGGATTCCCTATTCAAAGCAATATTTTTTAAAGCTTTTGAGGTGAAGGGATATCTGAGCTATCCAAGCACACCCTCAGATGGGGGTGTTTTGGAATTTCTGCCAATGAATCCCTTCAATGCTCAGTATGCCCTGTTGACACAAGGGTGAGAGCATCTTCTGCTGCCCTTTAGAGCTCTGTTATACTGTCTGTCCTCTGCATTTATATATACTGTAATGGAGGGATCAAGACACAAAGACCTTTTATATATATATTTTTCACACTATGGAGGTATTTTCTCTATTGTACACATACAAACACACACAAAAATACTTTATTTATGAACATTTCCTTCTAAGTCTTTCTCTTTTCTTAACTTGAAGGGGATTTTGAACATATAAAATGTCATCAGCCTATTAGATCTTTTTTTGATAAAGGAAAAAACTTGTGTGGTTTGAAATAGCATGAAATAGGAGTTCATATCTTTTAGTAAAATAGCAAAAGCCACAGAAAATCCTGCCCATCTTTTAACATATCAACACAACAGCTGTTCATATTTTTAAGCTTTCAGATGTCATCACATGGTGAGGCCAAAGCTTTCAGTAGCATTTCTTCTATGGGAAAAATTGCTGACAATCATTTTATTGGTGCTAAAAGGAAAATCAAATAAGGAGGCTAGCACAGATTTTATTTGGGTATAACTGAGCTCTTGAAAGTCTGAGTCAAAAATATCCAACTCTAAGGGCTTTTCCAGGGCTCCAGGTTAATATCAAAGGGGCTTACAAAGATTTTCCGTTAGACTGTATTTTCAGTACCGTGTTTAATTTCCAGATGTATTCTACCCTTTTTATAATTAATAGTGCGTTGTGCTGTCTATCATGCGCCCCAGGTGTGTTGTCAGGGACATGGCGAAGCCTGCTGCCTGCAAAACACCAAGAAATGCTGAAAACCAGCCCCACCAACCTACACCGTGAGTATGGCATTAGTTTTATTGACTGAAAATGTCGTCTCTTACACAGATCACTGGTTACAGATTTATTAATTCACATTGCATGTGGGAGTAGATACTCTGACTACTCATGTATGTACAATAAAAAGGCTACAATTGAATCAGATAAAATTATCTGGAAACATGTGCTTTGTATTAAGTACCTTTGTTAAATGATATTTCTAACGCCATATTGGAAGCATAAAACTAATTAGAGGAAAAGGACACATTTTTAGGGGTCCCAGGGTGGCAGAAGTTCTGTACCTTTTGGATTTGGAATGTGTGTGAGCTGGAGCCCAGGATTTTATGGAAGTTGGAAGGCAGGGTGCAGAGAGGGAAGGAGCGTGTAAGTAAAGGAAATGCAGAGGTAGTCCACCCACCCTCACCATATTACTTAAGGGCGTGGACAATCTAGAAGAGCAGATACCCTATCTAGTTTTATTTTTATTATTGCAAATGCAAGTATAGATACCAGTGAAGAGTTAAATGGCAAACACAAAAGGGAAGCAGGAAGTAGAGAAGAAACCAAATAAGTAAATTCTGAGTTGTGAATATGGATTTTGATGAGACAAAATGTCAATAACTTTAAAATTCTGCAGAATAACAGGATATATTCAATCTTCTAAATAGAATTATGCTTTTGATAAGAAAAATTAAACATTCCCTTAACATGTCTCAGCAATGGCAATTCTCTGCATAACCATTACAGCCAGGTAGTTACTCCTGGGAAATGTCTCCTTCCAAGGTTTTTATCAAATGCCTTTTAAGAAAGGTGTTCTAAGAATGATTTTCTATAGATTTTTTTAGCTGAGAAGTCTTTGAAGTAAACCAAAATAAAGTGATAAAATTGTAAAAAGTAAGAATATAAATAAATCTTTGTTTATTACTTTTGCTATGACAAATTTTTATTAACATTGGCAAAAACTAAAATTAAACATTTAAATGCTTATAGTTTTTATATTACATTCACAAATCACTTAAATTTATTTGTATTTTAGGAAATAAAACTTTGGTAAATACATTTCAAGAGGCCCAATAGATCAATTATAGATTTTATCTCAATATGTATACTTGAATATCACCTTCTACATTTAATCAGTACTTTTCAAGGAATAAAAATAATTTTGATTTAAATGTAGTAAAACATGACTTATTTTGAAATTGTACATTGAAAAAAGTACAAAGTTGGAAGAAGTACTCTTAATGATGTTGCCATATTTTTTTTTCTATAAATGTTCCTGCTTTAAAGCCATTTTCCTGATGACAGAACTTTCCTTCATAATTCATGGAAAGCTTATGAGCCCTACCTCCTACCTTATGTTCTAGGCATTACAGAACATTTTACTCTATATTATGATTTTTAATTTTAATGGAATATAAGAGATTAGAAAAATCCAAGAAAGCATACTAGGTAGGATGAATTTAGATTTCTGTGTATGATATCTGGGTAAAAATATAAAACTTAATAAACACTATATTTAGTTATAAGGATGCACTAATGGGTTTTAATTAGGAGACTGGCTTAGTCAGATTTGCGTTATATGCATGTGTGTGGGTACATAAATTATGTATTACTTTGACAGAAGTGGGGAAAATGGAAGATGAATGTGATGTAGGCAAAACTAGGAATAAGCAAATGAATTAACAGACAGTTACAATAGTCCAAAGAAAGATAATGATAAGGCCTTGACCTATAGGAGTAGCAGAAGGTATGGGAAGGAAACATTTCAAGAGCTGAGTAAGGAATCACATTGGCAGTGCTTGATTGTCAATTGAATGTGGTTTTGTAAGGAAAGAGTATAGAGAGACTATCATATCAATTGTTTGGTAATTAAGAGCCACTGACTGTAAAGTGGAATTAAAGAAGCAAAGTAGGTCTAGGTAGGTAAGCAATGAGGAGTCTGGATTTTGATATAATGATTTTGTGGTACCTGTGCTTTATTCTAGGGTATAGGTCCAAGAAATAGTTGAGTATGTATGAACTTGAAATACTCAGTTAACTGGGAAAGTAGATGACATCACCAAAATACATATAGTTAGAAGAAAATTGCATAGAGAGCCGTAGGTAAAATCAATGCATAAGGAATGGGTAAAGGAAAAGGATCCCATGACTCAGCTGGGAAATAAAGAAGTAGAAGAACCAGAAGCTAAGGTAGTAGAGCTCAAAGGGAATCTCCAGTAGCAGAAAATCAGTTAATACCTTCAAAGATTAAAAAAAAAAAAAAAGAATCCTTTGAATTTGTCCATATAAAGTAAGTCATTGGTGGCATTTGTTATAGCAGTTTTAATATATAAGTGGGTGGAAATACTCTATTTCAATAGGTGTGAGAAGGAAATAAGTCAGGAAAAGGAAATGGTGATTGTACATGACTTTTTCAAAATGCTTAACTGTGTAGGAAAAGAGAGAGTGGTAGGTAGACAGGAAGTAGGGTGACTATACATATGTTACTTGGTACATTCTATTTTGCAAGTCTAGATTGATGGATATGCATATCAATATGCTTTAAATTTTTTGATAACTGTGTATATAAACTTTCCAAACATTCTTTTTCAGTTATCAGTAAAAATGTCACTTAGTCATATTTTAGATATGCTGCGTAAGTTGTCATCACTTAATCAAAGTAATAAGTATATCAAAAATAATGAAGTTCAACAAATTGAGTCTTATGCTTGCTATTTCTCAATCATAAGTATAAATGAGACAGAATTCCTGTCTCTTATTAAGGGTTTTTTTCTCAAGTTGGAGGTGGCAGTTACATAATCAAGTAAATTTTAATACTACATTATAAGTGCAATATGTTAAAAAGTGTTATATTCTGTTTGGGGTTGTTGTGGTCAAGGAAGGATTTAAGAGCAAGAGTTAATATAAATTTTGAAAGATGAATAGTTCAGTAGGTAGGCAGTTTTGAAATAGTTTTCCAGATGGAGAGAACAGTTGCCCAGAGGCCCAAAACACCAGGTTGTGCTGGGGTAATTTAAACCATGTGCTCAATACTAGAACCTGAGCACATGTGTGTATGTGTATTTGTATGATGTATGGTTGTGTGGGTGGATAGGAGTTCATGTGTGTAGGAGTGAGTGTGGGTTTTGTGTGTTAAAGAGAAGAAAGAAAGGAGGTAGGAAGTGCTGCATCAGAATCTCTAGAGAACAGGACATTTGTCTAACTTGGGAAAAGTAAATACTTAATTGTGCCTTCTCTTAGGTTTTATTTTTAATACTGTATTTTGAAATTTGACACACCATTATCGGTTTTTGAGTTTTTCAAAGTGATTTTGATTTAAAAAGTCTGAGAAACTCTTGTCTATACATCAATATCAGTCCTAGATGTTAGCAGGAATAGGTAGGAGGGGTAGGAGGTAGGGCAGATTTGAAGAAATTATACAGGTAGTATAATTAGAGTATAGTGATTCATTAGATGTAGTAATAAAGCAAAGATGAGAAGAGATAACTCACTTTAGCTTAAGAGATTAGGTGAATGTGATAAAATCAAGAAGAGAGTTAATTTAGGCATGAAAACAAGTTTAGATTTAGCATTAGACCTATGTATTAGTGGCCAAAGATCTTTCCAGTTAAAACATCCGGAAGACAGTTGGCTATTCATATCTCAAACTCAGGAGAGGGTTAGATTAGATATACTAATTTGGGAGCAATTACTTTATAATAAAAACCATTAGGACAAATGAAATAGCATGGAGACAAAGTATAGAGTTAGAAGGAAAGACTGTAAATGGCAGTGTAGAGGGTATCAACTGTACTGCAACAAAGAGTAGAGCAAATAAGTAAATTATGAAAGATCATGCAAGAACAAACTTGTCCCAGTTTTCCTGGAACTATCCATGCTTTAATACTGAAAATCTCATGTCTTGGGAATCTCCAAAACTTAACCCCCAGTCCTGGGAAAATTGGAATGGTTGGTCACACTAGAACTAGTGAAGTTGGAATTTGGAAGTAAAAATCCAGAAAATGAATGTCTAGCCCAAGGGAAAAAAAATGCTTAGACATTGTATTATCAGGTGGAAGTTGACATTATCAGGAATAAATTGAATCCAGAAGGGCACATGTATCATAATTCAGTCTTTGTTGTTTTGCTTTGTTTTTGCTGGTGATTGCCTACTTTTTAAGATGAATATATAATTCACATACCATATACAATTCATCTTGCAAGGTATGCAATTTAGTGGCTTTCACAAAATTGTGCAATTATCACTTCTTTGTAATTTGAGAACATTTTGATCACCCCAAAAAAGAAACCTACTACCCACTAGCAGTCATTTCCCTATTCTCTTTAAAACTCAGTTCCTAGTAACCACTAATCTACTTTTTCTCAATGGATTTGCCCCTTCTGAAAATTTCATATAAATGGAATCATATGATATATGGATTATTTATGTCTGGTTTTATAATTTAGCATGATACTTTCAAGGTTCATCCATGATAATACTCCTTTGTATGCATATACCACATTTTTGTTTATCTGACCATCATTTAAGTGGACCTTTGGATTGTTTCCAATATTTAAGCTATTATATATAAAGCTGCTATTAACATTTATGTATAATTTTTTGAGTAGACATATGTTTTCAGTTCTCTTGAGTATAAACCTCTGAATGAAATTGCTGAGTCATGTGGTAGCTGTATGTTTACATTTTTTTAGGACTATCAAACTGGATTTGAAAGCAGCTGCACCATTTTATGTTGCTACCAACAATGTAAAAGAATTCCAATTTCTCTACATCCTTGTCAATACTTGAATTGTTAGTCTTCTTTGTTATAGCCATTTTTTTTTAATTTTTTAAGGTTTTATTTACTTCTGAGAGAGAGAGAGAGAGACAGAGCGAGTGTGAGCAGGGGAGGGTCAGAGAGAGAGGGAGACACAGAATCTGAAACAGGCTTCAGGCTCTGAGCTAGCTGTCAGCACAGAGCCCGACGCGGGACTTGAACCCACAAGCTGTGAGATCATGACTCGAGCCGAAGTCGGGTGCTCAACTGACTGAGCCACCCATGTGCCCCTGTTATAGCCATTCTTGTGAGTGTGAATTATATGAGTGTGTTATCTTATTATGGTTTTGATTTGATTTCTATAATGAGTAATGATGTTGGACATCTTTTCATGTGCTCATTATTTATTTATATTTGGTTTCTTTGGAGAAATGTTGATCAAAATCTTTTGTCCATTTTTAATTGAATTATTTGTCTTTATTGTTGAGTTGTAAGAGTTCTTTATATGTAATTGATACCATATCCTCATCAGATAAATGATTTGTAAATATTTGTTCCCATTTAGTGAGTTTTCTTTTTATTTTCTAGATAGTACCTTGAAGCACAAGTTTTTAATTTGATGAAGATCAAGTGATCTATTTTTCCTTTAGTTACTCATGCTTTTGTTGTTGTAGCTAAGAAACTATTGTGAAATCCAAAAATCCTTCTAAAGGTTTTATAGATTTAGCTCTTCTATTTAGGTATCTATTCCATTTTGAGATAACTTTTTGTATATGGTGTAAGGTAGGGATCCAATTTCATTCTTTGGCCCATTGGATATCTAGTTGTCAAAAAGTGGTTACAGCAGACATAAACATCTTATTCCTGATCCTAGGAAGAAAGCCTTCAGTCTTTCCCTATTAAATATGATGTTAGTTGTGGAGTGTCAGTAGATGTTTGTTTGTTTGTTTGTTTTTTAAATCAGGTTTCAGAACTTTCTTTCCATTTCTAGAGTGTCAAGTGTCCCTATCATAAAAGGGTATTGGATTTTCTCATTTCTTGAATGAGGTTCTGCATTTATTGAAATTTATTGAAATGGCAATGTGCTTTTTGTCCTTTATTTTGTTAACATGGTGTACTGCTTTGATTGATTTTCATGTGTTGAAACAATCTTGCATTCCTGAGGTAAATCCTACTTGGCTATCCATTTTGGGTTTTTTATTTGATTTGCTATTATTTTTTATGATCTTCGTGTATATATTTATAACTAGTACTGGTTTGTAGTTTTCCTGTGATTTCTTTGTCTGATTTTGGTATCAGGGTAATATTGATCTCATAGAATAAATTTGGAAGTATTCCCTATTATTTGATTCAGGAAGAGTTTGTAAAAGATTACTGTAAATTTTTTTCAGATGTTTCAGAATTTACTAGTGAAGCCATCAGCTTCTTTGTGGGAAGCTATTTGATTACCTAAATTCTGTTTTATTGGAGTATTTATAATTATCATGTATAAATGTGTAGGAAATTCTCACATCTTCAGAAAAGCTCATATTCAGAAGTCAGTTTTATATAACCCTTGAACCATTCATGATTTGGGGTTATTGATACCTGTGATTTCTAGTTCCTAGAAAATAAATTTAACCGTGTTGTTTTATGCGTGTGTGTGTTCACATGTATGACTGAACAATTTCATCATATAAAAATTACCAGTGTAACCTCAGAGTCTGGGTTCAGTATAGTTAAAGAACCAATCAGATGGTGAGATTCTTTGGTTCAGATTTCTCTGATTCCTTTAGGAAAAAATGAGAAATTTGTTTTGGTATGATTTTTTTTATTTAAAAACCTTATTAGTCATATGTTTGTACATTCTGTAATTAATTATCAATTTCATTTATTTAGCAAAAAATGGATTTAGGTTCCAGGTAAAAATTCAAATTACTTAATCTCAGGATTTTACTTTGCTATTTTGTATTTGTCCTTTCTACTACTTCTTTTCTAGAAATGATCTCTCTTTGGAGTGGTAATTCACATCCTGGACTGGATCATTGAGCACCATCTGCATTGAAGCTTTTGACATGGGCATGTGTGTTGCACATACTCTTTTTTTCTCCTTCTTCACAGTTTCAGATGAGTCAGCCTTGAATTGACAAGGAGGCTATATCTACACTTTTTTAATAAGCATACTTTTTCAGCTCTCAAGGGCATAGTTTTTTTCAGCAATGACAATCTTTGTTCAGATTAATTATAACACAGAGACTTCTGAGGATCAACATGTATGGGATCAGAATGAATATAATCATGTAAATGTGGTAGCTTATATTTAACCTAATTTTAAAGTTGTGCCTTGGGAATAAAAAATATAATGAGGAAAATATATATTAATACATATACATTTCCCATAATTTATGGGAAATATACATATATCTATATATTTGATTATATCTTTTTTCATTTCAAAATCACATATCTAACAGTCAACATTATATCATATACTAGATAAAAGAATAAACAGAAGTGTGTCTCTGAAATTATAAACAGTTGGACAGAAGTCCGTGTCACTATGTCAGTATGCCTTTAAGTGCTGCATACCAGATGTGAACTTCAGGCTGTGCTTATTAAATTAAGCCTAGAATTCTGTTTTGCCATAGTAGTGAGTTGCAGAAGTTCCATGGATAATGTAGAAAGTTGAGGAGCCCACTGGCAGACTGTATACCACCCCAGATACACCACCATCATGAATGTAGTTGATTCCTCTCAAAAACCTGGGAGAGGCCTTGTGAATACTGGAATCTAGCCTGCTTTTTCCTGCTTGACCTGGTCTTGTCCCTCTGCACCTCCTGGGCCATGTGGTGGTCTCTGCTCCTGAAGTTCAGCGGATTTTGTACTCAGTCTTTTCCAAATTCTCTTAAATTCTCAGTTCAGGTGTGATCTATTCCTTCAGTAGAAACCAGTTAAATCAGCTTTGGAAGAGAAG
The DNA here is from genome assembly GCF_008692635.1 of Crocuta crocuta. Taxonomy (NCBI): domain Eukaryota; kingdom Metazoa; phylum Chordata; class Mammalia; order Carnivora; family Hyaenidae; genus Crocuta; species Crocuta crocuta. The sequence goes on along the minus strand of NW_027530514.1, from coordinate 846,208 downwards.
GTAGTATTGAGGAGAGGGGAAGTGAACTTCTTCAACTGATAGAGGCTGAACAGTAGGTGAAGCAGTTTGCTTTCCAATGACTCAGGCTATTCATTCTTCCTTCAACAAATATTTATGTAGTATGTACTGTGTGCAGAGCCCAGTGGCAGGCGCTGGATATGATAATGGATAAAGTAGAGTCCTTGTCCTTGTAGAACTTAAGAGTGTGGGAGGAGAGGATCTAAAGAACAAACACAGTTTTTAAAATTCTTCATTTTTAACAAGAGCCTAAACTGAGTCTATGTAGTGTTAGAGAACTACACAGGTGAAACTATTTAGAGAGCGTGTTCGAGGAAGGCTCTGAGAAGAGATGATATTTAGGGAGAGACTTGAAAGATGAAGACTCAGCCTTGTGAAGAGCCTGCAGAAGGGAATTCCAGGCGGAGAGGATGGTATGTGCAGTGTAGCTTAAATGGAAACCAGTGTAGCCTGGTTGGGGGACTAAAAGAAGGCAGAGAAACATAAGGAGGAGGGCAACAGATGAGATTGATAAGACAAACAAGAGTTCCATCTTAGAGACCTCTCAGATCTCCGGATTTTATGTAAAACTATTGAGAAGGCCTTGAAGCAGTTCAAAGAAAGGAGATTCATGATCCAAAGTAGTGTGACAAGTGGGTTGGATGAGGATAAAGGAACCTTAGGAAGCAGTTATTGTGGTTTAGGCAAAACATAATGGTGGCTTGGACTCTGCTGGTGGCAATAGAGATGAAACAAGTGAAATTTAGTGGGTTTGGTGAAATTTAATAGAATTTAATGAAGTTTTGGAAGTGATGAAAAAAAAGAAGGAACTTCTGGTATATAGTGAAGGGAGGAGGCTCCAGGTCATATGTGTAATCTCTGATATGCATAATAGATTGAATGTATTGAATGCATAATGTTTCAGAACATGTTTTCTCATGGAATCTTAAGAGTCTAATTATGTACACAAACATATCTTAAATGGCATATATAAGTGAAGCATTTAGAAATCTCAATTGTATTATTTTAGGTAGATTTGTATAGAACTTCAAATATTGATGGTAAATAAAAATGAAAAGTAAAATTGAGTAAAAATGGAAACATTAGACTTTGCCATTTTAAATGTTTGTTCTTTGTGATTTTTTTCACTCTGATAATTTGTTGGGAAAGATTTAATAATTTTGTAGGTGTTCTACACTACAGGAAATAAATATTCTAACATATATACTAGATAAAATATCTTGCTCCTTTTTTTGAAAAATATCTCATTTTTGAGTAAAACTCAGCCAAGAAGAAAGGGATATTTCCATATTCAAAGGATCTTTTAGCTATATATTTTATCATGAATGAAAGTGTTACTCAGAGACAAGCAGCCTCCTCTCTACTATTTTAAGCCATACGTTTATATCAAAATGTGATGAGTTTTACATTTTTGCTGGGTTTTTTTTTTGCATGTACAGTAGAGGTGTTCATTATAGTCTGTACTTCTATTACCACCTATAGTAGGGATCATACTGAGCAGGTAATATTAAAAAAATAAAAATTACAAAAAATATGTTTTTGTCCTTTAGAATAAAGTCAGTACAGCCAGTAACTTGGGAATAGAGAATACTAGGAATGCTGACATTTCCAATTCATGGTTATATTGAGGAAGTGACAGATTTTTTTTTATTGTGTGGCTTTTATAATTTTAATTCTCTTTATATGGTTTTCTGGTTTACACAAATCATTCTATGGCAGTTCATAGAGTCTCATAAAGCCCCTCTTTCTGCTGTAACTATTTTAAGATAATATTGTTTTCATCTCTGTCTAAATGCTCCCAGAAGAAGTTGTCTTCTTCAAATCCTTGGATACTAAAAAAGTTTAGTTCTGTAAGAATAGACCCATAGTAGTTTTATATGGAATAGTTATTTTTCATGGATCTTAATTAGTCATAAATTACTTTCACCAGTTACCCCTGTTGACGGAACTAGGTCCTCTGTTAATGATGCTCTGAACAGTTTTTATTTTGGTGACCCTACCCTTGGGAAAACCTTGCCCATTGTATGCTATGTATGTCTTTTGTTCCTATGAATATACGGTGTTTTAGCTAAAAGCAATTTGTTCCCTCCTGTATGGAGCATCTGACTAGAATCCTAGTTTTTACTATCTTGTTGATTCTATCAGGAAGCCATTAGGTTACCTTTACCTTAGGCCTAGGGCCAGCCCCATGCTGCTAGCTCAGTGGATCTTTATCTTTTCAGCTTTCTTGGGCCAATCTTAGACCATGTGATACTTGATATTGATATTTTAAGGAGATTTCCTGAAAAACTAAGGTTGTAGAAGCCTAAGCAGACTTTTGTTTGAGTTTATCTAACGTCAGCTTTAACTCAAGTCACATGGTATGAGTAAAAACCGAGTTTGATGATCTGTGCTCCTGGTTTTCTCTCAAAACATGAACTTTGATAGTAAATTGCCCTAGGGTCATTCAGCAGGAAAGGGGCAGATCTAGGTCTAGAATCCAGGTATCTGGATTCATAGTATAGGATGGATTCAAAATATCCAGATGATCTACATGATTAAGAGGAATTTTGCAATTCTTCAGGAAGTAGTGAGTAAATCCTAGCATTCAGGGTTTGAACGAAATATTTTTAGTTCTTGCTCTGGTACTTACTTGCTGGGTGACATTGGCCAAATTGTTTACCTTCCTAAATCTTAGTTTTCTCCTCTGGACAATAGGAAGAAAATTGTTTTTAGTTATCTCATGAGAGTTTTTGAGGATGAAACGAGATAAAGTACAGAAGAGAGTTTTGTATAAAGTACCATATAAATATTAATCACATATTCTAAAGTAGCAATGGGGAGGTGCTTGGGTGGCCCAGTGGGTTGAGCATCCCACTCTTGATTTCTGACAGGTCATGATCTTATGGTTCATGAGTTTGAGCCCTGTGTCAGGCTCTACACTGATAGTGCAGGGCCTGCTTGGGATTCTCTCTCTCCCCCTCTCTTTCTGCTCCTCCCTGGTTTAAGCATATACTTGCTCACTCTCTGTCTCTCTCAAAATGAATAAATAAACTTTTTAAAAAATAAGGTATCAGTGAACAGTCTCAACATTATTTATAATTTTGTCCACTTAACAAATATTTACAAGCTCTTACAGTGGCTCATATTGGCACAATTTGAGAAATAATACTTTTTGTCTAATTCAGTCAGAATATAGACTGTGTCTTATCAATTAGTGTTTCTTGTTGAGAGTATTGGGATGCTTTTTAAAATAATACACCATACCTTACACTAGCCCATCTTGTATCAAATGCCCCCTACTGTGGGAAGCCAGGAAATGTGTATTTGGAAAATTTCCCCAAGTTATCCTGATATACTCTCATGATTTAGAACCACTGGTATGTATCACTGAGATGCTCAGTGAAAATGAAGATTAGTTGGGATGAGTGATAGTTGCACAAATCAAAATTGATGTGACTATCTCTGAATATGATCTCTCTTCCAAAACTTGTGTTGAGAGAGAGAATACAAAGGGAAATAAATATTGGCAATATTATTATTAGAAAGCCACTGTGCCTCAAGGCCAAGCCTGGTTACTATGTGAATCACTGCTATTTCTTCTGCTTTTCTACTGAATCTTTTGTCCAGGATGAGAATGAGCTGCCTGTGCCAAGAAAATAGATGCTTCTTGTGCAAAAACAGGAAGCTTATAGCTAAAGGAGAATCTGTACTCACTGGCTATTTCTGCTTTGGATAGAAGGTATTAAATAAAAGGAGAAGATCATGCTCAGGACCTTGGCAATCTATGCAGTGGATTAATGTTTATTTAGTAAAAAAATGATTTTGGTAGAAAATGAATTCACTCATCTATAATGCATATTACAAATATTAAACATTGTGAATGTGTCTAGACTGTCTTTAATGACTTTAGACAGCATCACTAGTAATATATAATTGAGGTCATTGGGTAGACAAATTCAGAACATGACATGCTGAAGCAGACCTTATAAGTCTTATTTAACTCTGGGTAATATTAAATAAAATTTCCATCATTTTCAAATGACCCATATGTGTAGCGTATATTTTTACATTAATTTATTCATTTTTACTCATTAATTTGGACACATTAGAGACTTATAAAACTTAATGAGATAGAGCTTAGTTAAATTGACAGACAAGTAAACAGTTACTTACAACAAAGTATGATAATAAGGCTATGAAAGAATTTACAGACTGGCATGAAAGCACAGAGAAATCTAACTCAAAATTGGAGATTGGGAAAATATGTTAGAGCTAGTAATACTTGGAATTTTATCATATATATGTTAACAGTTAATTATATGCTAGCTGATCTTTTTCTATAATTCTTTAAAAATATCTTTACTGAGTACAAGCTATGTTTCAAATACTGTGTAAAATTGGAGGATGAAAGGAAGTCTCCCAAAGTAATGTTCAGTATAGGATCTGCTCTCAAGTAGTTTACAATTTAATTGTGGAAGATGAGAGATGGATGGATAGATGGATGAGTGGAGGGATGGATGGATGGATGGATGGGCGGATGGATAGATAAGTTGGTGGCCATACAGGTGTAAAAGGTATATTACAATACAAGTAAATGACAGAAGTCAAGCAAATTATTTAAAAATGTGTATGAAATTTCTTCAAGTGGCCAGGGGAGTATATGGCTGTGTGTGTGTGTGTGTGTGTGTGTGTGTGTGTGTGTGTGTGTGTGTAATTGTGTCTGAGGTGATCTGGAGTCAGGAGAAGCTATGGGGGTGGGGGGAGGAGGACTTTAGCTTTATCTCATGAATGAATTGTAATTAGATAGAAATGAGAGATTAGGACATCCCAGGTTAAGAAAATGACTGGGTGAAAATTCAGAGTGATAATGAAGCAGTCGGGCATAAAGGGCATTGCATATATAATCCAATTGGAGAATCATATTTAACAGAAGAGTCCAGGACTATAACCCATAGAAGAAGGTTGGGGCCAGTGGATAAATATTCTTAAAATCTAGACTTTGGAAACTGGTTTTACTCTGAAGGAAGACAAGAAAATATCTGAACCTGGAGCTACCCAGATTGAAAGGAATACTTTGGGGTAATGAATCTTTCAGAAGTATGAATAATGGATGATAATAGGACATTCCTGGAGAGAAAGAGACCAATTAGTAGATGATTAAAATAAACCAGAAATGGTTAATAATAGTAAGGATAATGATAGTGGTCACAAAAATAAATGGATAAGAAAGACTCTTGGAAGGACAAAGCAGCAGGTTTTGGCAACAAGTGAATGTAGCAGAGAAAGGAACAAGGAAGAGGAAAGACTGAAAGAAATGTCCAAGAATTTGAGCCTGGGAATTACCTTAGGAAAGCAAATGAAAAAGTAAGGAAATGGAAAAGGCATGTGGCTTTAGAGAATCACATTCCCTGTAATATGCATAGCTTTTCTGATTCCTTAGGGAAAGGCATAGGAAAGAAGACTCTGGCACAATGGAGAGAACTTCATACTGGAGCATCAAAAAGGAAAAGAACACACATTTGATTTTCTTTTCTCTCTTTTTTAAAACAATTTATTTTGAAAGAGAGAGAGCATGCTTCTCCACGAGTGAGGAAGGGCAGAGAAAGAGAGAAGGAATCCTGATGTGAGGCCAATGAACCATGAGATCATGGCCTGATCCAAAATCAAGAGTCGGATGCTTAACTGACTGAGCCACCCAGGTGCCCCCATATTTCGATTTTCAGAAATGCTCATCAGCCTTAGTTATGTCTATTTTTAGCTCTTTGCTGGTTCTCTATCAACTGTGGTGACAAAATTAGCTGCAATTTTACACTATTCTGTTTAAGGCACTTCATGTGCATTTAGCCCTCACAAAACTCTATAAATTACCATTACTATCTTCATTTTACAAGTGAGGAAACTGAGGCATAGATATGTAAATTACTTGCTTATATACTTGCTTCCGTTAATAGTGAAGCCAGCACGGCAAGCCAGGCAGTCTGACTCTAGAGCCTGTGCTCCAGACTTCCTCAGAGGCTGTCTGGTAATCCTTTTCAATCCTTTTGAATGGATCCATTGACCATTATCTCTCTTCTTGCTCAATCCTGGACAATGCTCTGGAGGCATTAGAAGATAAGGATGCCATAGGTTTTACTTGACTTAAAGAATTCACTCTAGGAGGGACTTTGGTGGGTATAATACATAATCAGTGAGTAAGTCACACTTATGTCATCCAAATTCATGGAAGACATAAAATTTGATAGACCTAGGAAAAATGTACAAGATTTGTATCAGTGACTTTTTTCATTTAGGCTTCCTTACATGTGAAAGAAACAGGTTCTTATTTGTTTTGCTTACAGAAAGGGGGTTGATATGTAATTTAAGGATGTGCTACTATAGTACATTAGAAGTATACTAGTCATTTGTTAATAAATTATGGGCTGTCTTGAACATGTTTTCTTTGCTTGCCTCAATTGATTAAAAAATCATTGTTTTCACAATTTCTTTTGTGTCTTATCTCCCTACCTATAGTGTTTACTTCTTGAAGGTAGAGGTAGTTATTTATGAAAGTCTTTGGTCTACCATAATGCATAATACTGTGTTAATCATTGAAACTTGATACAAATTGCTTTCTTTTGACTTGAACTATGGTTTGATTTGAATATTGAGTGCCGATGGACAAATGATTCCAAGATGGAGTCTGTTATCCCCCTTATTGTAAATGGTACACTGAACTGATAAACATTAAAGAGTAGAGAATACGGAGCATCAGGGAAGAGAATGAAAACCTCTTTCATTTGTACTTTTGATTTTTCTCACTGTGCCTTTCCATGCAATTCCAGAGAGCTATTTCCACCATCTGTTATCCTTTGAAGCACTAAAAGTGTTAAAATTCTTGGGCTGGTTTTTTGCAGTGTCATTTACTAGGATGGTTTAGGGGATAGTCTTGGACCGTGTTTATGAGAAAAGTTCAGGCTTGGAAGAAGTATAGCTTTAAGTTATATTTCTCTGTGTATGTATATGAAAATAAAATTTAGGATTTTTGCAGCTAAGATTAGAATGTGTTTAATGTTTTACTTTCAACAAAGTGGAGTCTCATTTGCCACTGTTCTCTCCACAGTGACCAATACAGTATCTTATACATAAAAGCACTCAGGTATTATGTTTTTTGGTGAGTAAAACAACTGAACTCTGTATCACCTTCCATATCTCACTCCACTACACACATGCACAGTCATGCACATGCATCCTTCTTTACCTTCTCTCTTCTGTTTGTGCCATCTCTGTTCTTCCTGTCCTCCAGACAGGAAACCCCTGAGTCATTTTCAACTTTTCCCTTCCTTTTGTTCCCTACATGTAATCAGTCATTATGTCCTGTCAGCTCTAATTCTGAATTATCTTTTACATCTGTTCCTTCTTTCCCTTCTCACTGCCATCCTCTTATTTCAGATTCCCCTTCTCTTTGACTTGGGGTTAGAAACCTACTTGGCCTTTCGGCCTCTTGTTTTTTGGTCAGTCTAAAACATCCTGCCCAGCATTGGTCAGGGCAGCTGCCCTCTCAGAGGCCAACGCCCAACCACCCATGAAAAAATTATAGACCCTGCCCTAACTGTCCACTGCCTGTCTGTCTTATCTCCTACAAAGCCTTCTCTCTGTTGTAAGTTTTACAAAATTATGTTACTCCCTACTCACTGAGAATGCTCTCCCCACCTTTTTCCCTACTGGTTTTAGTATGCACTTTTTTCACCCACCATACGTTCAAGTCTCTGTTCATGTGTAATTTTCTCTGAAACTTGCCTGATCAACACCCGTACCAGAATTTCTTCTTCCTCTGAGCTTTGACGCACCTATCTTCCCCACAGCACGTATCATTTTCAACCTCTTATTTATGCACATGCCTTAGATATGCTGAATTTATGGATCTATTTTAGTTCTTTTTTGTTTTACTAATTCTCGTAGAAGAAAGTCAACAGTTTTTCAGTGGAATTGGACACCAAAATGAAACCACCTGCAACATGCCAGTGTTCTACTCTCTTTTATTAAAACATTAAATTTGGAGATTAAGTCATATAGGGAAAGGTTCAGTATTGAATGATCAGAACATAAGAACTTCTGTAGTCTTTCTTTCAACATTGGTAAAAGAATTGTGATGTTTTTCTTTTCATAAAATTGCAAATTTTAAAGCTAGTCCAATCAATTCTTCAGTTAAAAGTAAATACGTTTCTGGTTGTGATTACCATTAAGAGTGATGTTGCAAAATATACAAGAACAGTGACCACTTGTCATTGCTTTTATGTGTTTTTTTTTCCCCTAGACTCTTTTGAATGTTGAGATGTGGGCCAAAGGAGCTACATGTTTTTCTTGCACAAATTTTATATTTATAAATTAAACAAAATTTGGGGGCACTAGTTGTATATAAATTTTAAGTATAGATGTGAAGCTGCTACTTAATATAGCAAATTATCCTGGGTATACTCTTTTGATATTCTTTCTTGGGGCACCTGGGTGGCTTGGTTGCTTGAGCGTCTGATTTCAGCTCCAGTAATGATATCCAGCTTGAAAGTTAAAGCCTCACGTCCAGCTTTGTGCTAACAGTTCAGAGCCTGAAGCCTCCTTTGGATTCTGAGTCTACTTCTCTCGCTGCTCCTCCCCTGCTTGCTCTCTCTGTCTTTCTCTCTGTCAAAATAAACATTAAAAAACATTTTTAAAAGATATTCTTTCTTAAATCCCATTTTCATCATATTACCTTTTGATTCAAAATATATTTTGATTTGCTATTGCCTCTCAAGTTAAGCCTAAAATCCAGTGTCTGGGTTTTCTGGCATTTCCTCATCTTTATTCATTTCTATTATCTCTCTCTTACTCACAGGTTTCTGCATGCTTTTAGTAACATGCCAAAACACATAAAAGATATTGATTCTCACCTATTGGTTAATTGGTTATAAGTTGCTATTGCTGATCATTTTAACAGCTATAATTAGAATGTATTAGAAGCAAATTGACTGTATTTATAGTTGACAGTGAATTTCCATTGTATGTTTATCTCTGGAAGAGAAGGGAAAAGAGCCTGAGAAACATCTCTCTGTTCTGAAACTCTAAGTAATTCTTGGAAGAAATAGAGGGAGACACAGAAAGGAAAAATGGGAAGTAAAGTTTGCAAACATACCCACAAGGAATCAAAATCAATGTTAAGATTATGATCTTTAACAGAATAGGAAGAGAAAAGGAAAGAAAAACTAATGCTGGAGCCACATCACAAGAAATAAGGGTGTGTCTCTGCCTTGTGCAGAAACAGTGAATGTACATGTTTCTGAAAAGATATATGAGATTCACAGTGACACTACCTAGGAATTTTATCTGACAATTTTTGGTATACAAACCCCTTGCCACATTAAACCTCAGTTAATTTTTCCCACAGGAAAAAGACATTATTTTCTATTTCTTTGATTAGCAGTAAATGATGGAGCTTTTATTCAGACCTCTGATGCTAACTGATTATTTTATTTCACTGCACAGGGGTGAGTAGGACACTTTGTAAGTTGAATCCTATAAGATGAGGTGGTAAACCTTCAGTATGTATGTATTTATCCTTCTTCTTCTTCTTCTTCTTCTTCTTCTTCTTCTTCTTCCTCCTCCTCCTCCTCCTCCTCCTCTTCCTCTTCCTCTTCTTCTTTTTCTTCTTTTGCTTCTGCTTCTGCTTCTTCGTCTGCTTCTGCTTCTTATCTATATCATCTATCCATATATAGATTGATGGGGTCCCTATAAAAGTGATGTCTAACACCTGCCACTGCCCACATCCCCCTGCTCTATTCATTCATGTTCCCACCCACATCCTGCTTCACGCACTTTATACTCCGCTGGTACAGACTTGTAGTTCATCAACACGCAGTGGTGTGCTTAGGAATGGCTTATACTAATTCATGAGAGCCAACTGTTAAATTTTCAAAACCTTTACAAACTGTTTAAACAGTGTTACTATTAAAAAATAAATTATATATACTTAGAACTAGGGCAGGTACATTAAAACAAAGGTAGTAAATACTCAATTATTTGCTACATTATTTCCTAATTATTTGCTACATGTGACTATGCTCTTGAGTTATTCACATCCATTATATCTTCATGTTAGAAATACTGTATGATAGAAATAGTGCAGTGTCATGTTTTTTACCAACTCCATGTTAAAGTTGTTTAAAATCTGCCCTGGTCAGAGTATTTCTGCCATGGAAATTAGCAAACTGTTTATAAGTCAACATTTTCTGTTGTTTATTTTGGAGAAACAATAGTGTATTTATCAGCATAGCACTGCAAACACTCTGTTGGTTCTCTTTCCTGCCTTTGAAAACATTCTCTCCTCTGTGTAGAAGGTCTATCATGTTGCTATTATGTGCATGTGCTCTCTCTCTCTCTCTCTCACACACACACACACACACACTCACACGATCCATCCAATTAACTACTCTTAATCACTTTAATCGGTGTCACCCCTTTCCAAAGATTTTTTAGGCCTTCCAGATGGAGTTAATCTGTCTGTTTTGTAGTAGTTTTGTAATTTGCATACCTATATTTTAGCATACATCATTTATTACACTTAAGGTTGCTAGATTTATCAAATCAAATTTTGAATTTCAAGGGAGCAATATTTTAGTTAGTGTGTCCCATGCAATCTTTGAGGTGTACTTACACTAAGAAATTAATTATTGAGATTTCATCAGAAATTTAACTTTAACTGGGTGTCTTATGTTTTCTCTGTAACCCTAACTACTACAGTTACTTTGTTAATGTTCCATCTTCCTAGCACAGAAGTACCGAGTCTTTTTTCTGTGTGTTCATAGTGTCCAACACTGAGAATGACTTACAATAGGACATTTCATTTTAATAAAATATAAACTGTTATTCTGTCTTATTCCTTATCTAACATGTATTTCTACATTTTCTGTTAGATGAAATTAGGAAAAAAACTTGTGGAATTTGAAATTATATGATAAAATACATATTTTATAAAGGTAACTTTAGATGGTCTGTGAGAAATGGTTTGGACAGTGGGCATGGTAGAATTAGGGCAAACAGACAGAAAGCTAAGGCAATGGGCTAGGTGAATGATGATAATACATGAACCAAGGAATTGAGAGTGGCTTGCATTGGGCCAGAGAGCATGGATATAAACACAAATCCGGAGAGAGAGAACAGCTATACATGATCATTGGGTATAGATGCTAAATAAGGAGAAAATAGAAGTGACTCTGAAGTTTCTTGCTTAGGCAGTAGAATTCATGGTGGGGCTATTAACTGAGAGAGAAATATAAGATATATAGCAAATCAGAAGTAGTAATTGAGGAGTTTAGTTTGGGACAGGTTAAGTTTGATGTGCTGTGATCAAACATAATATGAAAAAATTTTAGTCAGCACTACAGTATAGGCACTGACAAATAAAATGAGATAGCAACCAATTGTAATGGACAATAACCAGAAACAATCATACAGTGGCACTACTAGCTGAAAGTGCTTTCAACTCGATAAAGATGATCCAATAAGGAATCATAACTATGGAACTGGAACTCAGAAGAGAATTTGGATCTGGAGATTTAGGAGTCCTTGACTCAAAGATGATGTTGATGCTCTGGGAGTAGATGAGATCACCTACAGAGTATTTGGAGAAGACAGTAAATAATGGATCCATAGAGTATAATAATATTCAGGATGGAAAGGAATAAAAATAGTGAAAAAGACAAAGACAGAGTGATTAGAATCTGTGTATGGTGGAAATGTTGGATTATCTTGCTTCCACTCCAGACTCCACATTTTTTCAGATGAGGCAATTATTGTTTTACAACTGTAGTTGTATAAACCAATGGGCTTCTGTAAAATACTAAGCACCACAAAAATTTGGAGGCTTGACCTTTTGTGCTATGGTAAGACCACCCTTGGATGTATTGGTTGTCCTGTTGGTTGACTGAGGATACAGAATGCCATTATCACTCCAGGAGGATCTGCTAAAACTGAAAACAAAGATATTCAGATGGGAGGAGAGTGTGCTTATTACTCAGGGGCTCAAAGTTGATTGCTCTGCAGCCTCTCCAGCCTTAGGCTGTGACAAGAGAAGAAAGGGCCAGGAATAGGAAGTTGCCTGTGGTGTGTCATTGATTGTGTCCTTAGAGGGCTTTTACTGTTGTTATATTTCTCAAACTTGATAATAGGAGCAATTTTGAGTTGATGAGAAAGCATTTGCATTTGAACAGTGAGTTGTTCTCATTCTGTTACTCAAGGAGTTCCTGAGGAAACTGAGACTGCCAGAGTCCATATGGTCTGGAAAAGAACACCACGCTCAAGCTCAAATATGTGTGGGTCAGCAGACTGCTGGGGTTTTTTCTTCTGATTCTGAAAGGTTGCTTAATCATTTGTCTTGTTATTGCAAATGTTACAATAATAATTATAAATGATTCTTTGCTTCTTAGAGTGACAAATCTAAATTTTTCCGGTTGACATCAAGATACATGATATCCTGCCTTCAGTAACCCACCCTCCCACATCTAAGTGCCCCCAGATTAGAGCACTGGGTTTACTGGGTCTGAGTCCCTTAGTGTCACATATATATCATGTTATTTCCTGCTGCCATGTCTTTATTTTATCCCTTTCCTTAGAAGTCTGTCCAATTTCTACTTTATCTATCAAGCTGTTTGGAATCCATAGATTTAAATTCATATATCTCAGATTGTTTACTTAGGAAGAATTTTCTAAACTGTGTATACCCATTGACTTGGTAATCCTATTGATAGGAATATTTCTGACATAAATATGGTGCCAAAATATAGCCATACATATCCAAGGATATTTATTGCAACAAATTGGATACACTTGAATATCCACCAGTAAGAAAATGGCTTAATGAATTATTGCACTGCATTTGGAATCCAGTTGTTAATGCAACAATGTCAAAAGTATGTGCCTAAGCAGAACTGATTCTAATTATTAAGCAATTATTAAACTACTTATAAAGCACAGATACAAGTCTAGCAAAAGGGATCTTAACTCTGAGTAGCTAGATTGCTCACTAGTTTGTAACCAGCTCAGTGTAAGCCCTGTACTTAAAGAGTATGTATAAGCAATGGAAGCATTATGGAAGGATGCACACACCATTGTCAATAGTGGTTCATTAGACAGGTGGGACTGGAGTGGAAGAGGAGGAGACTATTCCACTTGAACACTGCTCTTGTTTGAATTGTCATAAGCATATGTTACTTCTGTAATTGAAATGACTGAAATGGAAAACACTTCTCTAATACAGTGACTAGCACATAATAGGTGCTCGGTATTTGATAATGATTACCATCATTGTTATGATTGCCTCAAGTTTGATGAACTCTAGAAATTTTCTCTACCAACACCTACCCTATCCTTTTGACCATGGAAACATTGGTGTGTCCAGTTTAATTATAATACATTTCATTGCATGCATGAAGCTTCATTCACTATGTCCTTACATGTGTGTGGAGGTTTTCCTTTGGGCCATGAGCATAGTATTTTTTAAAGGCAGAGTCACATTTTATGCTTAACTTACTTTATCACATTGTGTCAGAAAAGTTAATTACAAACAAAATGTTGATAAACACTTATAATCAGTTTATTCTAAATGAATAAGCATTTATAAGTCACAGATTCTTCATTTTTATTTATTTTTATTTTTTATTTTTATTTTTTATGTTCATTTATTTTTGAGAGAGAGAGAAGAGTGTGAATGGGGGAGAGGAGGAGAGAGAGGGAGACAGAGAATTTGAAGCAGGCTCCAGGCTCCAAGCTGTCAGCACAGAGCCCGATGCTGGGCTCAAACACACAAACTGTGAGATCATTACCTGAGCCAAAGTCGGGCGCTCAACCAGCTGAGACACCCAGGTGCCCAAAGCCACAGGTTCTTGATTACATTTGGAGGTGGTCATTGATTTATTCATTCAACAGATATATGTTGAGCATTTGCTACATACCAGTCACCAAGAATAAATCTGTCCCGGTCACTTGTTAAATACTGAACAAGACAGATANAAGTAAGTAAATAAATAAATAAATATATATATATATATATATAAATTACTAGATACAATAGAGATTGTGAGGGGGTTAGGGATTTAATGAATAGAGTGCTATGACAGAAAGTTATGGAGAGGCTGACTTTAACACATACACTAGAGATGACCTGTGTGAGAGACATGAAAGCCAATGGACGAGAAGATGCCAGCTATGAAAAGTTAGGACAGTGGTGTCACCAGCAGAAGAGGCAGCAGGCTTCCAAGTAGGAAGGAGCGTGTCTGTGGCTCAGGATGACTGCAGTCTGAGTGGGGATAGAGAGGTCTGAGGTGATGTTGGGGGAACAGACGTAAGTCAGGTACTTTAGGGTGCAGTCAGGACTGGGCTTATTCTAAGTTTGATGGTGATATTCTAAAATAATAACATGTACTAATAATATCAGGCCAGAGTTGTATAAGACTTCATGACATGTACTTTGAAAACAGTTAAGATAGTAACAGAATGTTGTCATATCTAAGAAAGCACATCTAGGAAAAATTTAAAATGCATTTCTGTACAAAATATTACTTGTTGATCTTAAAGAATATTTAAAGAACTAAAATGAATGCAGGAAAACCAAATGGGTCTTTTACAAGGTGAAAATTACCAGCCTCAACTAAATTTATTTTATCTAGGGCTCTCTTCTCTAAGCCATACTGAACAAAATATAGTAACTGCTTTATTTTTATAAATGACTTCCTTTAAACTGCAGACTTTATTTTTGAGATTGCCTAAATACTATGTGAGTCACTTGTCTTTTTATATTAAAAAGAAACCTTAAAAATTTTTAACAACTTTTTATATCAATTTACCCAAACATCTGAATGTGTTTTTAAAAATTTTTAATATACCTTTTATTTTACCATTTACTTGACCAGGTCCTTTGTGAAGTAGCACATCCTAAAACCCAGATCTTTTGTACTTTTTTTAGATCATATAAATGACTGTATCTTTTACAAATATCCCCAAAGTTAAGTTTGGTTTATCCAGCATTCATTTCCTCATCAAACATAAGCATATGCTGCTGCATATAAAGCATGTGTTTATGTGAAGGAATCAAAGGTGATATCAACTCATCTGTACCTTCAAGGATGTTCAGTTTAGTAGCAGAGTTTCAGTTTAGTACAAGTGAAAAGTAGAGCCTATTATATGCTACATACAAAAAAACAGGACAAATAAAGTACTAGAGGAATTTAGAGAAGTCATAGATGGAGTGGAAAGTACAAATAAAATATAATGGGAATTTACGGAATGAAGAAATTACTTCTAGCCACCAAAACACTTACAAATGTATATTAGCCTATTTGTTCTCTTTTACTTTTAAAATTATGTCAAATAGAGAAATTAGAATTTTAGATCTGAAAAAGTTTTAAAGGATTAGCCAATCCAGCCCCATTGCTTGAAACATGACACTGAGGTTCAGAGAGTCATATTAGAGTACTTACCTAGTGTTAACTCTGGGAGAGCACAGTAAAAAACTGGTGGTTTCCCTGACTGGCAGAGATGAATGCTTCCTACCATTGTGGGAACATAGGTGCTAGTTTACAACAGGAACGTGGTATGTTATCCAGAGAATGTGCTTTAGTCTTTTTTTTTTATTTTTTAATTTTCAAACACATTTTATTCTCAGTGGTCTTCTAAATGGAATTTAAAAGAGCAAGTGCATTTTAAAATCAGATTCTTCTTATCTAAACACACAGAAGGCGGTTAAGGAGAAGTTGGATTTAATAAAATCAGTTGAGATGTGGATTAGTCATAGGGAAAGCTGTTCCTTAATGTTCAGGTGGTTACAACACCAGAATGCTCTGTGAAGAGAGGTTTTTGAGGCCTTATCCCCAACTTTTTAAGAAAACATTATTTTGCCTACAGGTCTCAGATATTAATTTGCCACAAGGTCTCTCGAGGCCTCTTTGTTCTGTGGCTTTATTTAAATTTTTGTTGTTGTTTCCGGTGCTGTGAGGGGAGGGAAAGCTCCAGGTGGAGTCTGTGCTGACGTCTGTTTGTTCTCAAGCCCAAAGTTCATGACATGCAGAATAGAAACAGAAACAGGAGCTGTGCTATTTTGGTGTGATTGGCATCTTGACTTCTTGTTGAATATTTTTTAAATGAGAAGACTTCCTGGGTAGAAATCAATCATCGTGTAAAAGATCTCCGTTTCTTCTTTCTGTCTGTGGTGTAAAAGTACAAAATAACCACAAATTAGCCCATGGTCATGCCCACTTGGAACTTCTAAAGAGTGAAAGTTTTGCTTAAGCTATGGATTGAACCTATATAAACAGTTATTCCTTTTCAAGTTTATTATTATTTTTGAATTATTAAGTTTATATAGTTTAGTACATAGGGAATTCTGTCTAAACATTCATTTGATAGAGGGGTGGAGGATATTTTTTTACAGTTTCTAAAATTGGATTTCTTTTGAAACTTATGGCTCAGATATGCACATCATATATTATTTCAGTTAAATAGTCGCAAACTGACATTGTTTACATTGTCATCAATCAAATTTACACTGTCAAGAGATTTCGATAGTCAGTATTTCCATTGTGATTTCTGGAAGTGCTTTATTTTAAAATGGTCCTTGAAATGACTATAATTCGAGGACATTAAACCAGACAGTGATGTGGGGAATGATTAGTGATGGTTACAATTTGTTTTATCGAGATAGCTTGTAGAAGATGGTAACTGGAATTCCCCCAGCTACTTTTGTTTGTTTTCATCTCTCTTGTCATTTTTAATATAGAGGATTTATGTGGGGAATTAAGTGTTGCTACGTTAAACTTGGATCTTCGAAAAGATAAACCCAAACCATTTGAGGTTTGGTAAAATGTTTTATTAGAAAAAAAGAGGAAACATTTTCAGCAAATACGTGCAGTAGAAACCCTCTTTGCTTTTCACTCTGTCACTTGTTGACATGCCAAGTAAATCAATAGTTCAAGTAATGGCTGTGGAACTGCTGGATGATAGATACTGGCAGGATAAAGATGTTGATAGTAAGTACTTGCCCTCAAGAAGCATAAAATATAAGAAGCAGCATGGTATTGATATGAAACATTTGGATGGACTTCAGACAAGTCATTTGACAATGTCATGAGAATATTTTGTCATGGTCTAAATACAAATTTTTAATTGCACAGGCAGTGGGCTTAGCAGATACCTTCACTCACTTACGGAATCTTACTTTATTTGTAAGCCTTATCTTAATGGTATTTTTTAGACTTAGTTCTCATAATTCTCTACTCTTCCAGGATAAGTGCCCAAAAGGCCCTGCCAATATTACAAAGTATTCTTTGAACAAAGGAAAATAAAATGAACCAGAGGGGTAATGCCAATTTTCCTAGTGTAATGATTAGAGATTGTATTTTAAACCTATTTAAATGATAATATTATATTTTCTCCCTTGAATTATGTTGCTGGAATGCTTCTATCTCCACAGCTGAGCCATGACACTTATTGCCCAGGGAAAGAGAATGTGGGTACACTCCCTAGTGCAAAAATTTCATTATTCTGCTCTTGTGTCTTAAAGCTGATTTTTTTATTATTGTGTGTAGCAAAGAAATCAGTTAGAAATATAGGCTTTGTTAGAAAGCAATAGATTTTCCGAATTATGTTAGATCCATTAATATATCAAGAAACAGACTCAGATCATAGACTTCCCTTCACTATATAATACTGATACTTTTTTTTGTCATGAGGACTGAGCTCTGGTTCCTTACCCCTCTGGGAAGAAAGGATGTGTGATGTAGGGGAAGTCAACTGAACTATTCTCCAGGTATTATTTATTATGTTCAGAAGCAAAACTCTGAAAGACTGAGCTTATACCTCAAAGGCTCTGTTGAAAATTAAAAAGGGGCACCTGGGTGGCTTAGTCGGTTAAGTGTCCGACTTTCACTTAGGTCATGATCTCGCGGTTCGTGGGTTCGAGCCCCGCGTCGGGCTCTGTGCTGACTGCCAGCTCAGAGCCTGGAGCCTGTTTCAGTCTGTGACTCCCTCTCTCTCTGACCTTCCCCTGCTCACGCTGTCTTTCTCTATCTCTCCTAGAAATAAATAAAACATTAAAAAAAAAACAATTAAAAAAAAGAAAATCATTTAATTTAGAAATGATTGTTGCCAAATTGATTTCTAAATTTAAAATTAGCTCCTTAACCATTTCAGCCTCAAACTATATTTTCTTTGAACTTATGTGGATGGAAGTATTAAATTATAAACTCCTATCCTCTTATAGTAATGTTAGATGAATTTAGGCAACCTGCTATATCTCTGGTTTTCGTTTATTCACTATGTAATATGTTGTGTGTGTGTGTCTGTGTGTCTGCGTGTGCATGTGTGTGTAGTGGGTGTGTATTAAATAGTACAGGCTGAGTGGCTTAAACAGTAGAAATTAATTTTTTCATGGTTCTGGAGGCTGAAAGTTCTGCAGTAGGGTTTCCACTAATCAATTTCTGGTGTAAGCTCTTTATTGGCTTGTATAACTACCTTCTTGCTCTGTCCTCTCATGGTCTTTCCTTGGTGGATATGCATAGAAAAAGAGAATGAGCTCCCTGGTGTCTCTTCTTATAAGAACACTAATCTTCCAGGATCAGGGCCCCAATATTATGACCTCATTTAAACCCTGCTTAATTCCTTAGAATCCCTATCTCCAGAGATAGCCACACTGGGGTTCAGAGCTTCAACATGAATTTCAGGGGGCACAAACATTTAGTCCATCATTACTTCAAACCTAAAATTTTGTTTTTAATATATGCCAATCCCATTTTTATTTAATAAGATTGGCTATAAGTAGCATCCAATTCTAAGTTCAAAACCAATTAAAACCTTTCCTCCCAACTAATGCTAAGTGGTAATGTTTTATATATTTAGGTTCTATAATTGTATTATATTTTTTGAATTTATAATGAGCAGAATCACATTTAGAATGGCTTTGGAAAAGAATATACTGGGGAGAATTCAGGGATAACTCAAAAAGTATCATCAGAATCTGAGGCTTTCCTTCATAATCTGTGCTTTTTAAAGTCTTCTCTTAATTGGGTGTGTCTTCTCTGCAACTGTGTATACACACAGCAGAAAATGGTAGATTCAATCCATGAGCTCACATTACCCTCTGCCCCCTGCCATAGTGTCACTGATCACCCAGCTGATATTCAGTGTTCCTGTACATAGGGACTGTGACGGTATGGAACAGAGGCTGCCCCTGGCATGGACCTCTACAGGGACACAGGNGGTTGGGGAGGGAAGAATGCTACTTCATAATCTGCCTAATAAAATTGCATTGGGTTTGATTAATTATACAGAGTTCAAATTAATAATGAAATTAGTGTGTAGATCTAAAAATCACTGAGTAAGAACTAATCAGAGGTAGTAATTGGTTTATCATAAAGTTAAAGTTTGTGTATGAAATGACAGATCAGTTTGCTTCAATGTAGTTTTATTGGAATTTTATTTTATTGTTTTAAAATCTGTTTTTAATTTTAATTTTTTATTTTTGAATTAAACTCTGATCGACGTGGAGCTCAAACTTACAACCACAAGATCAAGAAGTCTCATGCTCCACTGACTGAGCCAGCCAGGCACCCCTGGAATTTTAAATTTGTTTTAATCAATCACATTTTTCTTAGAGCAATTATCTGAAACTTTTCTCAATGACTGCACAGAAAGTATGATACTGAAGTAAATTAATTACTTTTGGAGGGAGGCAAAGGTCACTTACATATAATTTTAGAAACGATAAAACAAATTGTTTCATATTAATGAAGAGTTCTAAAACGATTAAACCTTGACATGAGTTTTCGAATTTAGATTCATTTTAGAATAGCAGAGAATAGAAATAGGAATAATATGTTTATAAACCAGGAAATACTTACATGCTGCAAGGTTTCTTTGCTGAGAGATTCAAAATTCCTGGTTATAAAAAGCAATCCAGCTAAAATTGAAAAGGAATGCAAAAGCCATAAAATAAAATAGCCATTTAAAATATTTAATGAAGTGTGAACAAAGCTCTTGTGCTTTATATGGTTGTCCTTTCATTAATTTCTTCTCTAAAACCTGAACAATTAGGTTGAATGTTAAAATCATTGCAAAACTTAAATAGCACTTTGGAGAATAAAGTATTTTGAAGAAGGTGTTACTGCAGAAGAACTGGAAACATGAAAATAGTTTTATCACATCACAGAAATCAAGGTGTGTTTTCCATTGTGAATGTATGAAAAGAGAAGAGGGAAATTTTAAAATAGTAATGGACAGTAGAACCCTTACAAATATGCGTAAGAGAAACTAGCTAATATAGACTACTGTTTTAGAAACTCTGGGGTTTTCTTAATGCTAAACGAAAATAGATAGAAAATCAAAACAGGTAAAACATATCTAAGTTGCTTTTCTATTTATTTTTCTACCAATCCTTTGTGGTTAGTGAGGTCCTACTCTACTACAGACAAGTAAAGTAGCTTGTTCTTCTTGGAAGTTTCTAATAGTGGAATAATATAAAAAAGTGTAGAAATTGAAAGAAGACGCCACNCTGGGTGTTATATGGAAACCAATTTGACAATAAACTATTTGTAAAAAAAAAAAAGAAAAGAAAGAAGATGCCACTTGTTCATGTCCAGAATTATGGTTAAAAATATGATATCTACCATGTGTACTGAGTGCTGAGAGAATTTAGAGGAGCTGTTCTCCAGTGTGATCAGTTGGTTTCCCAGGTCCCTTTTCAATTTGGTATTAATGGTTTGGATATTCTTATACTGTATTACTGAGAGCCATTCACCTACATTAGTTAGATTTTTAATACTTTTGTTTCTTATATTTAGAATATGTGTTGTGATCTGGGCTTCAGTGGTCCAACCTCTTATTTAATACTGTTTTCTTTTCAGGTCAGTTGCTCAGCAAGCCCTTTCCTGATACCTTTATCAAAAGCAGCAGTCTCACTCGCTCTTCCTCCCTGTGCTGTTTTGTTATTTCTGGCACACATCACTACCTTCACTAAATTATGTATCTATTTGTGATTGATTTATGGCCTATCTTCATTAGAATGTAAACTCCAAGAGATGAGGGAGCTTGAATCTGTTCACTCCTGTCTCTCTCATACTGAGAATAATGCCTGGGAAATTCTCTTTGCTCAATAAATTTTTGCTGAAGGGAAGGCTAACGACATAAATCCATATTTCCCCACTGGTTTGAAATTTCACATTTATCACACATCTATCTGTATGTTGATATTTCTCAGAGTGTCTTTTCTTTTCAGGTCTATTTTCTGCTTGTACCATGTTGTTTCAACTTCTGTAACTTTAAAATACACTTTCATACTTAAAAAAAAGCTAAGTGTCCTTCATATCTTTACTATTTCAAATATATTCTGACTTTTTTGTATTTTTTTTTACAGTTTATTTATTTTGAGAGGGAGAGTCCACGTGCATGCTAATGGGAGAGGGATAGAGAGATAGAGGGAGAGAGAGAGAATTCCAAAGCAGGCTCCATGCTGACAGCCCTGATGTGGGGCTCAAACCCATAAACCATGAGATCATGACCTGAGCTGAAATCAAGAGTCAGACACTTAACGGACTGAGCCATCCAGATGCCCCATGACTTTTCTATATATTTGTTTCCAGGTTCAGCTTTTGAAAAATTCTGTTAACATTCAATAAACTTCCCATTACATAAATGCCAAATTTGTAAACAAATTTGCCTCTTTAAATATTCAATCTTCTAATTCAAAATGAAGAATAGCATTGCACTTATTTGTATTTATTTTACATCTAGTAAATTAGCTCTGTAATTTTTTACATATGTTTTTTATAATTCAAGTTAAGGTACTTTTTATGGTCTTCTATTTTTTTAAGTTTTTTAAAAAGTTTGTTTGTTTATTTACTTATTTTGAGGGAAAGAGAGAATCCCAAGCAGCTCCACACTGTCAGCACAGAGCCTGGGCTTGAACCCATAAAGCGTGTGCTCGTGACCTGAGCCACAGTCAAGAATTGGACACTTAACCAACTGAGCCACCCAGATGCCCAATCTATTTTCTTTTTTTTTTCTTAAATAGTTTATTGTCAGGTTGGTTTCCATTTAACATCCAGTGCTCATCCCAACAAATGTTCTCCTCCATGCCCATCACCCCTCTTCCCCTACCCCCACCCCTGTCAGCCCTTGGTTTGTTCTCAGCATTCAAGAGTCTCTCATGGTTTGCCTCCCTCTCTCTCCCCGACTATTTTTCCCCTTCTTCTCCTGCATCATCCTCCATTAACTTCCTCCTAATCAACCTATATGTGCAAACATATGGTATCTGTCCTTCTCTGCCTGACTTATTTTGCTCCGCATAACACCCTCAAGTTCCATCCATGTTGCTACACATGGCCAGATTTCATTCTTTCTCATTGCCATGTAGTATTCCATTGTTCTTGATCTATTCGTCAGTTGATGGACACTTAAACTCTTTCCATGTTTTGGGTATTGTTGAGAGTGCTGCTATGAACATTGGGGTACATGTGCCCCTATGTGTCAGCACTCTTGTATCCCTTGGGTAAATTCCTAGCAGTGTTATTGCTGGGTCATAGCCCCATCTATTTTCTTAATAGGATGTGCTTTACAGCATTTGCCTCTGACAATAGGAATACTTTCAATTCTGCTATATAAATGATCACCTAATCACAATCTAATTTGAATAAGTAATTTCATTTTAATTTGCTATGGTTTCAAGGTAGACATTCATACAAATGTCAGTAACTTTACTTCCGCTTTTATAATTTTTAGATTTATTTCATTTTCTTATTGAAATACATTGGAAGGGATCCCCAGAACAATTCTGAATAATAATGGTAATGATGCTTCTCCTTGTTGTGCTCCTGACTTGAATGCAAATGTCACTAGGGTTATAATATCCATGGCCCTTGCTATTGGTGAGATAGACAAATAGATACACAGAGATGCAGACAGAAATATGGTTATAATATATGCATATGTTGTTCTGTAACATATGTGTTTTATTCTACCTTTGTTAAGTGTTTCTGGTAAGATTCTGTTCTGGAAAATAAATTGGCAAGAATCGCAACACCCTTGAATAGTTTTATTACTGTAGAAATATTCTGACAACTTAAAACAATCTGAGCCTGACATAAAAAGGTAAAGAAGTATCGTTCTTTGGTAACTTAAAATTTCTCCATTTTTATTAATATATTTAAGTATTATACCTCCTTTAAATTAATGTTAGTAAAACACTGATATTTACTAATGTGACATCAGGTGGGCAGGACTGCCTGAATTTTCTGCCAGCCTCACTACTATTTTCTATCAGGGGTGGATAAGATGATTTCAATCAAGTATTTGTACCTTTCTTAGTATTTCTAGCCTTTCTCTCTTGTAATTGGTATTGTGATATTAAAAAAATAACTTCCTCCACCACCTGTGTCATTTTATTGCCCTTAAGAAGGGTAGTTGAATGTCAACTTTCAGGTTCTGATTACAATTTGGGTTGAAATACTCTTTATATCACAGACACTTCTCAAAATTTGAGATATTAAGTTGATGTTTCCTATTTTAGTTCTGATAAAATTTATTCCCTAATTCGCACTTTTTATTCATTTCAGTCAATTTCTGACAATTGAGGAAGAATGTGAAAAGGGAAGAGTATAATCTTGCACTTTTACCTTCCTTTATATATATATAGGATATGGCTTCTCATAAGTCATATCCTTATATAAGTTATAAATCTTATATATATATGATATGGCTTCTTATAAGTCAAGGACAAAAATGTCCTGATTCATAAGTAAAGCAAAACAAATCAAAACAAAACAAAAAAATCCTTGGGATGTAATTTGAAATAATAATCCAAACTTTTTTCTATAAATAATTTATTTTTTTATCAACTGAGTTTAAGATACAGAAACTTTTCAAGCTATAAACATGTATTCATCAAGCATATCTGGGAGATATTGGTAACACTATAAATATAGTTTGAAAAACTAATGGTCAATAAGTTCATGCCTCTAAGTCTTGGTAGAATGGTTTCTGCTTTATTCTTTTAGTTTCAATTTCTCTTCTTTACAGATTTCTTCAGCTTAAGGTTTACACATCTAAAATAATCCCTGCTGCAAACAAACAAACCAACCTTCCCTAATGCAATCACCCCACTTATACCACTCTCTTCTCCTTTACATGCTACCAGACTTCATCAAAGGAAGCATCTACTTGTATAACCACTATATTTTGGCTGCCCTTGCCATTGAGTTGACATTTGCTCTCCTTGACCACAGATAAATTTCCAATCACCAAATCCAGTTGTTCTGTTTTCATTGTCATACTACTTACTCAGCTTTGGGCATTTGGCAGTGTTGATAGTTCTCTCCTTTATAAAATTCTTTCCTCCCATTACTTTTACAGATAGTAATTTACCCAGAGCCTCTGGAATAATCCTTCCTTCAAGGTCTCTTTCCATTACCCTCTTCTACCCATTTCACAAATATTTTTCAATTACGACTATGATGCATACACATCCAGACACACAGAGATGCAGCATATTGTGCATTCTATTGACAAAATATGTCTATTTGTATCTTCCTCAGTCAGCATAAATTTGAAACACCTAAACAAAACTCAGATATTCTGCTTTTACTCAGTGTATTTCCCAAGTCAGTTAAAGTAATCAATTCCACTTTTTCTCTGAAGCTACAAATCTGAGTCAGCCTAAAAATGGAGGAAAAGTGGTCTCTGTTAGCACCATATAAAACCCTTGGCAGTCTGAGTACTCACTACATCTTTTAGTCTTCCGTCACCTTGATCTGACTCTATACCCAAACTGTAGTCTTCTGGTCTTAAAGGTCATGCTTTTCCATATGTGTATACATTTTACTTTGTTCTTCTCTTGTCCTGACATACACATTCTATTCTTCTGTGTCTGAATAAGCACTACTCAAACATCATAATGCAGTTCAAATACAATCTCATCCACAAAATAAACATTTCTTTCTGTATGATGCATACATAGTGCTTGGTTCATGTTGCCATTTTATAACTAATTGCATTACTATTTATTGATATTTATGGCTGTTTCTCCTTTCCCCACCCATAGTCATTAAAATGTATTCCTCTTGAGGACAGGAGTATAACATCTCAGTGTATTACATAAACAACAAAGTTTTGCTAAATAATAAATCAATAAAGGAGGGTAGAAAAAGGAGCAAACATTCATTCCTATGCATGTGTTTAGTCTAATCCCTTGGCTAATCTAATACATACTCATTTCTATTGTATATTTGGATACAAACTCTAGACATGGTTGTCTATGCCAGTATAGTTTTCTAGGGCAACATCATCATGATTTTTATTCCTTGAGTTTTCATGACTGTTAGTGACCAGGATCATCCCTCTGGTAGTCTACATAGTAGAAAGATCTTCTTCTTTTTTATAAGCTTATTTATTATTTATTTATTTATTTATTTATTTATTTATTTATTTATTTATTTATTTAGAGGGCTGGGTGCAGAGAAAGAAGTAGAGAGAATCCCAAGCAGGCTCCATGCTGTCAGCATGGAGCCCAATGTGGAGCTTGAACCCAGGAACTGTGAGATCATGACCTGAGCCAAAATCAAGAGTTGGATGCTTAACTGACTGAGCCCCCAGGTGTCCCAGGATCTTATTCTGCCAAAATGTGGTGCAGAAAATTCCACAAAATAAATGAATGGATGATGACATAGAAGTCATCAAAAGAGCTCAAAATGCTCATTTTAATATCTTCCCATCTCAGTGATGCAAGCTGGTCAAATGATTTTAAAACCAAAGACATAGTAAGGAGAGACATTTGTTAAGGTTTGCCAGTGTGTAAGCAAGAGAATCCAAGACTAGATTTAATGCTATATTTTCTGACCTTCACCAATTCATCTTGTTGTTCCATAATGTATCGGTTACAACTTGTAAACTTCCCACAAATAGCAATAGATTAGGAACACAGATAAAATATTTTCAAGAATGTGGACTATTAGGACTTTTAAAAAAGTTGTTTGAACTCCTTACTGAGTGCGAGCAGCTGTCATTAAGGTTCCAACAGGAGGAAGAAATAATGGTACTAGCAAAAAAATGTTCTAAAGTGTATAGAATACGAAGGGTGATATAGCACCCCTGGCACCATTACAGTCATACTTGGCAACAATACTCTCGAAGTCTGGGAAGGGAATCTTAAAAAAATAGGTTGAAAATAGCATCCTAAAGATAAAATGTTTAAAAATACCTCAGTGGGACTGGTGAGAACAAAAGACCAAAGTTGCATGGGGTGGGAGTGCACGGAAGCTGCTGTGGCATTCACATAAGCACATCAGCTCTGGCGGGGAAGCGTGCATGGCAGCCTGAGGAGGTGGCAGTGATAGAGTTGGAGTTCACTGAGCAGAGGCGAAAAGCTTATGCATTCAGAAACAAGATCACTAGTGGACTCTGCAGTACCCATAGGGCTGTGTGCACAGGTAACCCAGGGCGGCATCAGACTCTGCGGTACCCATAGGGCTGTGTGCACAGGTAAGCTAGGGCGGCATCAAGCAGGATGTAACAAAAATAGGATTGGGCAGGATAAGAGTGGTTACCAGATGAAGTTGAAAGTCAAGAGTATCGGAAAAATAGAACTCACCTGGAGTGCTGTTTGCCCTTTCATCTAGTGGAAGAAAAAGGCTAAATCCATATCAGAAATCCCATAAAGGGAGAAAGACAAAGTGGAGTAATTGTTCTTGCCCCTAGCAGAACCTATGTGCACGAAGCTGCTGCTGTCCTCACTTCTGCCTCCCTGTCCTGCACGAATGGGGTCATGGGTGTGCTTCCCAGCCCCTAATGAGACATCTGCTTTTATGTTTCTCCACAGCAGTCAGCCTACAGGGTGGGCAGATCATAGGAGAATTATCACGACTCAGGGATTTAAGTAGGGGTAGACGAGGGAGGACTCAAAAATAGCTCCTAAGGTGATTATGGGGGTGATCATGTGGTGGGTTGGATGTAGAGGGAATGAATGATCTGTCAGTACCCCGGTGTGCTCAGTGATCTTTTCACTGTCAGATCTTATAGCCTTTTGATTGTCTTAGTTCTTCTTAATATTTCCGCAACACTTGACCCCCTTACCTGAACTTTCCTTCTCAGAATTATCCCCTTTCCTATCTTATATCACATCAGATTATAAGTTCTATAATGGCAGTGGTCATGGCTGCCTTACTCTGTGCAACACTTCCTGGAATGCCTACCTGGTTACCTGAGTACATGAATAAGCGGATGAATGAATGAAACAGTTAAGCCATCTTTCTGACCTTTCCTTTCTATTTCTACTGACACCTAATTTTGAGCTTACTAAAATGATGAGATATACCATTTTGCTTAGGGGTATAAATGTGTGAGTGTGTATCATGAAAATTAATCTGGACTCTCTACCTAAATTATTACCACCATATGATTATTTCCCAAATGTATGCCTCTAGCAAAAGTGGCCAAATATCAATTAGATATATCCATTTACTATATACAGTCCTGTATTTTTAATTAATTCTTCCCAATGGTTGTTCTCTCCCTTCAGTTAGATTTTAAGCAATTTGAAGAATGGGGCTACAGTTCATCCTTCTTTTCCCTAACCTTTAGGAACTAAACAGCTAATCAGTGAGTTTTTGCTGATTAATTAATTGCTAGAAGAAAGTTTATTGCTCCCAACTTAAAAAAAAATTATCATTTAAGAACATTTTACTTTCTTTTCCTTAAATTCAGGCAAGTAAGTAGATCAGAATGCTCACTGGGTACCAAAAAGTCAGTGGATATCCCCCTTTTACATGCCTCTGTTACAGGTACCTCTGGAATTCAGGGTCTGTTGTGCTGTAACATTTACTTACTTAACATTATTCATCTACTGTACATTTATTGACTGTCTATTCTGAGCATCATTCATACTGGGAATAAAGTAATGAACTAGGTAAATAAGTTTGGTCTCTGCTGACATGGAACATGTAGATTAGTGGGAAGTAAAAAAAAAAATTAAGACAATAAGTAAATGAATTTTTTAAAAAATTCAGGTACTTGAGGTAAAAAAAAATACATAATATAGTAAATGGAAAGACTGAGTGAGGATTGTCAAATAGAATAGCACCTATTTGAGAAGGTAACATTTATGCTGAGACTTGGAGGATGAATAACTAACCTTGAAAAAAATAAATAAATAAAAACAGAAGCACAGCCTTGCAGGAAAAGAGACAACTTGGGTGTATGTTCCAAGGCACAGAAGAGAGCTTTATATGTGCTAGGGCCTGAGAGGAACTCCCCTATTTAATGGATTCTGGTCAAGAAGAGTAGTGCTATAAGTTGGTTGGAGAGATATATGCAGCCAGTTTATAAAAAGGCCCCTTGGCATTGATAGAGTATTTGGATTGTATTTGCCATGTCATGTAAGGCCCTGTGAGACCTTTTAAACGCAGGAGTCACATGGTCCAAACTGTCTAAAATAAGATTGCTTTGTTAAATTTGGTATTATGGGTGAATGCAATACATTGAAAGTGTTTAGGTTAAATTGCATGTTGCAAGCATATATTTTATGAAAAGCATGCATTCAGGGTTATTTGGTCTTAGGGCATGTTTTACAAAGGCAACACTGGACTGGGAATCAAGACACCCATGTTTCAATTATACTTCTCTCTATGCCTAAGTAGGTGATGATGTAGCAAACCACTACTTTAGCTCTTGCTTTCTTAAACATTACTAATGTGGATTTTATCAGAAAGACTCCTGAAGCCTCTTCAAGAGCTGTAACTGTATAAATCTACTCATATACTGGTGTGCCAATAACACTTACATACTGGGCCAAGTAGATCTATTTGAAAAGTGTCTAAAAAATAATAAAGTGTTACTGAAGACAACAGTCTTTAAATACTGGTCTTTGCCTGCAAAAAGAAGCAAGATAATTTACAAATACTATCTCACACTAAGTACAGGATTTATAATAATTACAGTATTTAGAATACTTTTATTTTAATTCTAAGCTAATCCTTTTAGTCCCAAACTATCTACTGAATATCCAGTGTGTGTATAAACTATGCTAGATACCATGGCTGTGTATGTAGAATAATACAGAATATGTGACCCTGACAAGTACTTAGAGGAATGGGAAAGACAGACATGGGAGCATATGATGACAATTTAATTTGATTGTTATGTAAAAGTATGAACTGAGTACTCTGAGAATTCAAAAGTGAGAGAAGCAATTTGCCTAAGGAGAGAGCAATGACATTTATAAACCTAAATCCACCATTTTTCTTCTTGTCTCAATTTCTCCTTCATTTCAAATGTTAGACACAGTAAAACCCAATCCTAGTATTGTTTAAAAAAACAGTGTTATTGAGATATAATTTACATAGTATGAATTCAGCAAGCTAAAGTGTAGAACTTAGTGGTTTTTAGTGTATTCACAAAATTGTGCAACTATCACCACCATGTGAATGCAGAATATTTTCATCACCCAAAAAAGAAAAAACATACCTATTTGCAGTCACTCCCCATGAACCCCTGTATACCCAATCTGTGGCAACCACTAATTTACTTTCCATCCCTACAGGTTTGCTGAATTTGGGCATTTAATATAAATGGACTCATACAAGGTGTGGTCTTTTGTGACTGGCTTTTTCCACTTAATATAATTTTTCGAGGTTTATCCATGTTGTAGCATGAAACACATAACAGGACTCCATTCTTTTTTATTACTGGATAATATTCCATTGTATGGATATATCACTTTTGTTTAGCCATCCATAGTTGATAGAAATTTAGGTTGTTTACACTTTTTGGCTATAATGAATAATGTTGATTTGAACATTCATGTACAAAGTTTTGTGTGAGCATATGTTTTCAATTTCATGGTTATATAAATAGTAACATAACAGCTGGGTCATGTAAGAACTGTGTTAAAACATTTTGCAGACTGGCAAACTGTTTTCCAAAGTGTTTGTACCATTTTATAATCCCATGGACAATGAATGAAGTTTCTGATTTCTCTATATCCTTGCCTTATTGCCCATCTTTTTTATTCTAGCGATCCTAATGAGTATGAAGGGTTTTATCATTGTGGTTTTGGTGGGAAAATCATTTATGAATAATGAAAGTGAGTACTTTTTTCATGTGTTTATTTACCATTTTGTATTTTCTTTGGAAAAATGTCTAATCAAATTCTCTGCCCATTTTAAAATTGAGTTATTTCTCTTTTTATTGTCAAATCAGATTTTTTTATTGCTTGAGTATAGAAATACAATTGATTTTTGTATATTGATTTTGTGTCCTGAATCTTTGCTGAGTCATTTATTAGTTCTAATAAATTTTTTATAGCTTCCTTAGAATTTTCTGCATAGAACGTCATGTAATCTGCAAATAGAAATCATTTTACATATTCCTTTCTATCCTTTATGGGTGACTTTTATTTATTTTTCTTGCCTAGTTGCCCAGACTAGGTCCTCCAGGGCAATTTTGAATAGATGTGATATGAGTAGTCATCCTGTACTTGTTCAGTTTCTTGGAGGAAGAACTCAGTCTTTCTCCATTAAGTGTGGTGTTAGCTCTGGGTTTTTCATAGATGATATTTATCAGATTGAGAAAGTTCCCTTCTATTTCTAGTTTATTGCATGTTTTTTATGATGAAAAGTTTTAGATTTTGTGAACTATTTATCTGCATCATTTTCTGTGTTCATGTTGTTTTTTATTCTATTAATATGGTAAATTATATTAATTGACTTGCAAGTATCAAACCAACTTTGCATTCTCATAATATTCCACTTGGCTATGGTCTATAATCTTTTTTATGAGTTGCTGTATTAATTTTCTTAGTAATTTGTTGGTGACTCTTACACATATATTCATAAGGGATTTTGGTTTGTAGCTTCCTTTTTGAATTCTTTTTTTAATGTTTATTTATTTTGAGAGAGGGAGAAAGAGAGAACACATTCAGGGGAGGGGAAGAGAGAGAGAGAAAGAATCCCAAGCATGCTCTGCACTGCCAGCACAGAGCTTGGTAGTGGGCTCAAACTCACAAACCATGAGAAAATTACTTGAACTAAATCAATCAGGCACTCAACTGACTGGGCCACCAAGGTGCCCCTGTGGCTTCCTTTCTGGGTCATGTCTTTGTTTTGGGGATCAGGGCAATACTGTTTTTCTACTAGTTTATTTCTGCTCTTGTTTCTATTATTTTCTTCCCTTTATATATATTATAAATAATATATAAATAATATAAATAATGTATATTATATATAATATACATTATTTGTATAATATATAATATATATAAGATATATAAATATAATAATAAATAATGTATATTATTTATATATAATAATATATAAAGATATATAAGATATATATAATACATATATAAGATATATAAGATATATATTATATATAATTGTATAAATAATGTATATTATTTATACATATAATATATAATATATATCTTATATATCTTATATATTATTATATATAAATAATATACATAACTTATATATAATATTGTGGTTTGTTCTTTCAAATATATGTATGATATATATTATATATATATTAATTTTTATTTTATTTTTGAGAGAGAGAAAGAGCAGGGGAGGGGGGAAAGAGAGAGAGAGAGAGAGAATCCCAAACAGGGTCCAGACTCTGAGCTGTTAGCAGAGAGTAACATGGGGCTCAAACTCACATACTGTGAGATCATGACCTAAGCTGAAGTGGGTGCTTAACCGACTGAGCCACCCAGGCACCCCATATTATTTCCTTTCTTATGCTTGCTTTCAGTTTAGTTTTTTTTTTCTTTTTCTAATTAAGAAATTAACTCCTAGGCTTCTGGTTTTCACAGATACTTTGGTTCTGGGGCAGCTGGTTTTGAAGGCTACTGTGAAGCTAGGAAACGAGGAATGAGAACAGAGCAAGTAAAAATGCTGTAAAGCATACTGTCCTCACCAAGATTCAGCCATTTTTCTTGAATAATTGTTCCTTGTATTCTTGCAAACTGTGTTAATTTCCAGAGATTAAAAAAAAAAACAAACTGACTTTAGGAAGTTTTGCCTGTGTTCTCATTGCTTTAATGGGGGCTAAGATTTTTGGAGATCCTAACTCTCCTTTCTAGCCATGCTTCTTCCATTAGTGTTGTTTTAACTGTATTTGAAAGAAGAACAATCCACAAAATTTGGACAGGATTTAGTTGCACATTTATGAGATCACAGAATAGATGATAATATGATGTGGATGATAGTTAAAATTCTTTTCAAATGCCTATTATGTGGAAAATAAAATATGTTTGACAGTTATTTCATGAGTATGTTCCAATGACAAGGGACCCTGACAATTGTCATAGATTGGGAGTCCTGAATTTTTTTGTATTAATAAAGAAATGCTATTGAGTTCATGGACTTAACTAAAATATTTGATTTTACTAACTGAGTTGAATCCGTTAAGTCTTTAAAAGATTGGCTTTTGTAAAAGTGCATATGCCAACACACCCTTTAGGGTGTAGTCATGGTGACTGGTATTATAGATGCAAGTAGAGACAAAATACATTCACCGTGACTGCTGTAAGAGAGCCAGCTGCCATCTTTCTCTGTTAGTATTCATCATCCATTTTTAGCCCTGCCTATGTTAATATTCAAATATTTTGATTCAGTTATTCACACAATTTCATTCTAATGGGAGCATATTAAAGCTGAAATATATTTCCAGTCACAGCAGTGGTGGTAGTAGTAATTTAGTTTTTGACTGAGTGATGAGCAATTGGCATTATAGTGGTCTGCTAAAATTGCACTTTGCTTCTTTGGGATGGTATATAGTGCCTCTGTAAGTGTGATTCCTTCCATCTTTCCAAATGGATATAAAAAAATCAATGTTCTATTATTTTAGATAATCAACAATATTACACAGAATAGAAAAATGACATTAAAATGAAGTAATGTAAAATAATTACCATGGTGGATGTGCACAGAAAATTACAATGGTGACCTTTGTTCATTTGTTAAAGACATATTTTGGAGCACTTACTTTACAATGTGTCAGAAATTGTTCTGATTCTAGGGATATAACATTGAATGAGACAGATACAAATCCCGGTCCTCCCTCCTATTTCTTGCTTTCTATGGAGGATAAATGATAATGATAAATAAGTTAAATATGTGGTTTATTAAACTTTTAAAAAATGGTAAGGAGAAAAATAAAGAAGAAAAGGGGCAGGGAGTATTACTATGAGATGTTGCAATAATATATAGGGTAGCCAGGAAAGGACTTGACTAAAAAAGTAACATTTCAGAAAAAAATCTGAAAGTGTGGTTCAAGTGTGAGCCATGTGAAGCAGAAGGACCAGCAAATGCATCATCCACAAAATGGGACTGTGCCTGGAATAATCCAGGAACACTAGGGAGGCCTATGTACCTGTGGCAGAATCAGGGGGCAAACATAGTGGGAGATAAGGCTGAAGAAGTTCTGGAATGGCAGATCCTTGTTGACCACTGGAAGGGCTTTGGGTTTTGCTCTGTGTGAAGTAGGGAGCTTCTGCAGAGTTTGGCCAGAAAAGTGACATGACCTGATATACATTTTAAGCTGCTCATGCTGGCTGCTATGCTGAGCATGGACATAGTGATGCAAGGACAAGAACAGGGACATCACTTGGAGGCTATTGAAGTAATATCAGTGAGAGACAATGACTTTGAGAAGGGTAGTAGCAGTCTAGGTTTTAAAGATTTGTTGAATTCTAGATATATTTTATAAGAAGAGCAGAAAGGATGTCCTTACAGATGAAATAAAGAGTGTGAGGGAAAAAACGTCAAAGATGACTAACTTTTTTTTTGGGGGGGGGGGATGTGGAGGAAAGCTGAACAAATATAAAAGTAGTTTCCATTTACTAAGATAGGAAAGACTTTTAAAGGGACAGATTTTGTGTGTGGGTGGGGAGGTTGGAATATCAGGAGCTTGATGTTAAACATGTTAAATCTGAGATGCCTGTTAGATATAGATGGAGATGTGGAATAGGTAGTTACATACACAGATCTGGAATTTAAGGAGACATCTGAGCTGAATGTATATTTTGAGAGTTACCAGTGTAAAGAAGGCATACACTGGTAGAAAAAGACAGTGATCCCAGGTGTGAGCTTTGGGGCACTTCACCACTTAGATCCTGGGAACACGAGGAGGAACAAGTGTCCTACAAGCTAAGTTAAGAGTGTCTCAAGGAAAAAAGTAGGCAGTAAGGACTAAAAGCTGACCATTTGGTTTAGCAATATAGAGATCATTGTTTGATTTGAGCAGATAATCTCCCCCAAAATGGAGAATTTATCATTTCAACAAGAATTCTGCTCTATATTTTCAAAATGCTGCTAAACATTTTAATGGGTAATAGAAAGTATACTGAAGTAGAATGAACAATCACAGTCACTAGGCAAGAAGTCCTTTGCTGGCTCATTAGATGACCTACCTGATCAGATAAAACAGTAACTCAGAAGAGACAGTAAGAGTCACACATTGTGTGGTTGCACCATTGAGTTCTGGTGTGAGAGATACAAAGTTAATGACTCTTATTACAACTTTACACTGAAAAATCTATTTCTTGCATTTTCATCTTTGAGGAATGAAAACTCTTTGAACTCTTAAGATGAAAATATTTGTATTAATTTGGGGTGGAATCAGGTTTGTGCGTATTTGTGGAATACATGCATGTTCTTGGAAAAGTCTTCTTAGCTTTTAATTGAAAATTTGATGAATATTTAAATATTATATCTGAGATTATGGATAGAATTGCAGTCAACATAGACCTTGGTCAGCAATGAAGTCACTAAATTTGTTTTGTTTACTTGAAATTTTTTTAAATGCAGATCAAATAGTAAAATTAAAAAAGGAGAAGCATGTGAAATTATTTTGTCATAAAAAAATGTGCACATGGTGGGTTGATTATTACAGAAAATCCTTTGCATTTCTTATTAGAGGGAATCTGTGATATAGGTAATGCAATAAGGAGTAATCAACTTGTTGATTTTAGATTTTGTAATATAATTTGAATGGCTGTATACCTGAGATTCTGGAAAATTATTTCACCTTGATAATCTGACTGAAAAAGCTGGGAAATTATTTAAAATCTCTTCCCTTCCTCTTCTCCTTGGTTTCTGTATTCTTGGCTCTCTGGGAGGGAGCATGGGTGATATGTCTTTGCAGGGGGTGAGAGTGGTAGGATTTTATCAAGTTCGTCTTTGAAATCTAGTTTGTTTTTTTGTTTTGTTTTGTTTTGTTTTTTTTACCATATAAACATGTGAATTTGCATATATTGCCTAGGTTCTTAGTCCTGATGTGATGTTCTCCATTGTCTTCCAAGATCCTTGATGGTAGGTACATGGCTTGTTTAAGTTTATTGTTCTATATACTATTTATCTCTGTGCTGAGTTGTGCCAGGTCATCCATCAATTTGAGAACACATAATGCAAACTGCTAAAGACCTTAGGCTTTAGATACCAAAAATAAGATTGAAATCCCAGCTCCATTACTCATGACAAGTTTGTCAGTGTCTCAGACCCTGTTTTCTTATTTGAAAATGACATTAATTATATTTATTTGAAAAAATGTCTCAAAGTAAGTTCTGTACCTAACTCTTGCTTACATACATACTTACTTACATAACCCTTACATTTAATATGGCAATCAATTCATAATTAATAGTTACTACTACTAATATATTGACACTGTAATGCAAGTTGGACCCTCAGCAGACCATTTTTCCTACCTTCTCAGGAGGCACTGGAAATAATAAAATATATGCGTTGCAGAATTCCTTTCAAATAGTCTATACAGTAGTCAGAATAAACCTTTGAAATCACAAAACTAAGTTTTCCTTGCTTAAAACCTGTCAGGAATATCTTTGAGGGAAAACCTTTCAGTTGTTCAGATAGCCTGTAAGACACGGTGTAAACCCTGGTCTTGACCCACTCAGCCTCTTCAGCCCTGGCCTTCCTTCTTTTGCCTAGGTGTGCCAAATTTTTTCCTGCATCAAGAGCTTTACTGCTGCTAGGGACCGTCTCACTTTCTATCCCAGCCTCTATCTACTGGTCAACTCCTTCTCTTCTTTTAGTTCTCATCTTGAGAGTTTACTTGACATCTCAATACTATATGATAGTATGTGTGTGGCTGGAAAAGTCAGAAAGGCTGGAATCCTCTTCCCACAAAGTTGCCAAGGAATAATAACAGACAACAAAAGACTACTGTCTCATTTAATGAGCTAGTTTTGGGTATCCCCAAAAAAGACTTTGGTGAATCAAGTTGGAGAAGATGGGTTAGATTGAAAAAGGGAACAGAAGTAAGATGCCAGACTCCAAGAAGTTATGGCTCAATTTACCCATTTCTCCATAAGAAATGAGAGTCTAAGGAATGCTTGACCTCTCAATATCTCACCATATAAGAAATATTTCTCTCTAGTGTTTATTCACTGTGCTGAAGTGAGGCTCAAATTCAAAAAGCCTAATGGAATAATGGATGAAAGAATCTGTGCATGGGACCCAGTCAGTGCCAGGCAATAAGACCATTGGTTTCAAATTTCCTTTCTTATAATCTGGTGTTAAATAGGATGGATAGATAGGCAGACAATTTCCTTTCTCTCTCATCATCCTAATGGAGATCTTTTCCTGCTCCCTTCTTTCCCCAAACACTGGAATCTGCCAGCTTATTCACAGGCTTTGCTATATGGGTCTTAATGGCTCTCAGAGGAGTAGTTGTCCACACTGCTCACTGAGGTCTGGGAGAGGGTAAATCCCCTTGAAGGTTCCTACTTTCTTTAGCATTCAGTGTGGCAAACAAACCTCCAAATTCTTAGTGTATTTTGCCAACCACAATGCAGGGGGTTTGAAGTATCCCAGCTTTTCTTTCAGGCTTCCTATTTTCCCTAAGGGGGACCAGGAGTGACAGAAGTGCTCTCCTTTCTTATCAGGGAAACTTCTCTGATACCACACCACAAGAACTCCCAGGAGAACTAACTTAACAAAATTATATAGTCCAGTTCCTTGAGAAGCAGATGATGCCAGGATGGGATGCAAGGATTTTATCAGTGGAAATGCCTGTGGGAGAGAAAATATAGTCAGAAAAGCCTGGGAGAGTGATAAGATTCAAGTCTGATGTTTAGTGAAAGATAGAAGAGAAGTAGGGAGGGTTAGTTGAAATGTCTTAGATTGCTATGCAGTCTAAGGAAGATTCAACAAGGTCTGTCAGAGAATTTTTAAGCTCATATCTGTGGTGAGGTGGGCGATTGTCTTTTCTCCCAGGAACAAGCTGGCTTTTGTACCTCTGACTTGCTCAGTGATTGGCTAGGGGCAGCCCATGGGAGGTGTGGTCTCCATAGGAGTGGTGGTGGCTTTTTTAAAGCATTGAAATTGGGGTGTTTGGTCAGTTACACTTCCTACTCCAGCACTTACCATGAGGGACAACATAACAGGGTAGTAAAGAGCAGGGCTCTGGATCTTTACTACTGTGTTAGTTTTAATCCCAGCTCTGCCATGTATCATCTTGTTGGGCAAGTCACTCACCTTCACCATGTCTCCATTTCCTTATCTGTGCAGTGAGAATACCTCTACCTAGTAGTGTGGTTATGATATTCAAATGAGTTAGTATGTGTAAAGCCTTAGGAAAGTCCCTATAACACATAGTAAGTATTCAAGCACACTACTAACAGTGAACTTGTGCAAAGGTACTTAATCTCACATTCTTATTTTCTTCACCTCATGGTGACATGCATATGCCATGTGGCTCTTGGTGAATTGAAATGAGATAATTTTATGTAAAGCTATTCAAATGGTTATCTGGCATGGGAGAAGCACTGAATCAATTGTAGGTAACATTTATCATTATCAGAATCAGGAGCAGAAGCAATGGTAGCAGGGTTCATAGTATAGCTTCTTTTTGTACACAGGCATTCTTTTCTAAAAGTTAAACCTGTTTGATTCATTACCATCCTTTCAATGACTATTGGCGGGGACCCATGTTATGTGTAACACTGTTCTAAGTACTGAGGCTGTTTTCTTTTCATTTGAAGCTGTTCCAGATCCATTTTCTAATTAAAATTGTAGTGAACATGATAGGGTAGATGAGTTAGTCTTCTCTAATTTGTCTACACTTGTAAAAACATGTCCATAAGTACATAAAGGTTAATGATCTTGCTCCATTTTACACATAAATAGCTGGCTCACTTTGGATTGGAATTGTCTCTTAATTCTTTACTCAAGAAGGCTTTAAATGTGAGATCTTCTTTTCTATAAATAGCCTTAATAAATTTATTTTCTTCTATTGAAAATAAGTTACTCAAAATGTATATCTAAAGAAGTTCTTGTTTAATAAAAATACATTAGAAGCTCACAGAATGCTGTTGTAGGGGCTTTTAGTATTGGAACTGACAGATTTTGATGAATAGCACTTGTCAATGATATACTCAATATAGTGCATAATGAGTCTTTTAGGACATTTATAAAGTCCATACTATTTTCCAAGTACTTGGAGGATACAAAGGTGGCATAGTCCCTGCCCTTGAGATACTTATCCAGAGAAATAGATAATCATGGTAGCATGCAGTAAGCTCTATGTTAAGCTTAAGCCCAGGGTATCTGGTGTACAGAGAAAGGACATTGTGTCATTGGAGATTAATATTGCCCAAGACTGTAATAACAAAAATTTAAAAAAAAAAAAAAAAAACAAATAACAGAATTAAACTTAATTTTTCTCTAGGGTCCAAAAATGGTTCAGTAATCAATCTGAGAGACATACAGTGCCTCACAATGTTGAGAGCTCAGGTTTCTCTTATCCTGTTTCCCCTGGGTGTGTAGCTTTCTTTTCCGAGGTCACTCGTGATCCAAATTGGCTGCTGATTTACAGTTATTATATCTGCATCATCCAGCAAGAATGAGGCAAGAGAGAATGCAGGACTCATTCACCCCTTGCAAGACTAATTCCCAGAAATTATATATACCACATATGTATGCATCCCCTAGACCAGATAGTAGCCACACCTGTGTGCAAAGGGAATTTGCAAATATAATCTTTATTTCAAGCCATCATGTGCCTGGGTAAAATGATAGATTATCTTGCAATGAAAGAAGGAAAGAATGGATTTTGGAAGACAACTAGAAATTCTGCTATAAAATCAACCAGCAAGAAGTGGGTGTAGAGGAAGTTACCAAGTATTCTTAATAAAATAATAATATTACCAGCGTGTGACATTTTCACATATTATAAGTTGTGCTGACTTTCAAAAACATTTACAGAATGGTGCCTGAGTGGCTCAGTAGGTTAAGCATTGGACTCACCCCTGGGCTCTGGAATTTTCACAAAAGTGTCTTGTCTATAGATAGCTAGTAGTTGGTTTCTATGAGGGAGACAGTTAGGGTCCATCTATTCTGTAATTTTGCTGATGTTCTATATTTTGTTAATTTAAGGAGAATGTCAGAAAATTTAAATACCAAAACCATTCATATATGTAGGCAAATCATACAACTATGTTGCTTGATTTGATGGGCACTGAAATGACCTTATATAAGAAATATCTTGGGGCACCTGGGTGGCTCAGTCTGTTGAGCATCCGACTTCAGCTCAGGTCATGATCTTGCATTTCCTGAGTTTAAGCCTCGCATTGGCTCTGTGCTGACAGCTTAGATCCTGGAGCCTGCTTCAGATTCTGTGTCTCCCTCTCTCTCTGCCCCTCTCTGTCTCACACTCTATCTCTCAAAAATAAATAAACATTAAAAATTTGTTAACAAAAAACATTTACAGAAAATTCACAGTATAATTGAAAATTCACTGTAACAAATTTACAACCATTGACCACAAAACATTTAAGTTATTTGCAAGTCAAGGTAGAACAGTAAGGAGCATGTTGTTAAGTATATCTTAGCTGTTTTCCCAGTAAGATAGAGTCCGATGTTTTTTGGGCATTAGTATTATTATCTTCCCCACATTATTATATGTAAGTATTTATGGAAGTGGAAAAGCCTGTGAAGAAAGTAGGAGATCTATCATATTCCAATATATTATGAACATGTACATTATGACACATTTATTGTAAGATAGAAGAGAAACTTAATGTGCAATGCCTTAGTGTACTGTTGCTAAATCCAGGCAAAATACCAACTGAGTTGAATAAGCATAAAAAATCAAGTAATTTGTGTCCTAAATGCTTTATACTATGCAGGAATCTTTGGTGAGTTGTTTGTATGTTTAAGAGGGTTTTATCATTGTTAGTGACATTGAGTTTTTTAGAGGGATGGGGATGCTTTCTTACTTTTTCCCATTTAAAATATTGGAAGACAGATTCACACCACCTGAAAATCCACAATCCAGTGCATTTGCAGGAAAATATTTGGTGCAGATAAAGAGGAATACCTTTAATTAATGAATCCTAAAACAGAACAGAGTAGAAAGAAGACTAACTAGAAAGGCAAGGACTTTCTTTTCAATAACATACTCTAAATGTAATAAGGAATACTGAACAACTATTTTTTTTAAGTAATGTTACATACACACACACATCCATATACATGTAAATGTCTGATTTTTAGTTCCTTCATTCACTTGCATTTGGTTGCTTACTCATGCGTGAGTTCTCCCTCCAAGGGAACAGTTGAGAATTGCAGGCTGTTTTGTTAAACCATAGTCTCAGTTTGGAATGATTTTGAATTATTTTTCATTCTATACAGAAATTCAACAAAGAAGAGACAACACTAAGCTTACTCTTAAGGGAGCTTTTCAGTCTTTAAAAAACTCTTTTACATCCTAAAAGAGTAAGAAAATGTTATTAAATGTTTGATGTTGATAGCTAACATAAATTTTAGCTCTAATTTACAATATAGATCAGTGTCACACTTCTGTGTTGTATATAAATATACAGTATGTTTCTAACATAATCAAAAATGTTCAAATATTTTATAGTTTTATATAATTAATATATAATTTCAACAAATTATCATGGTATTCTGTATTGTGACAGGTTTTGTTTATTATTTTAAAATGTGGATAGACTTGGCTCTCAAAAAACTTAGGCTTACAATAAGTTTACTGTAGCAAAA
Organism: Crocuta crocuta; assembly: GCF_008692635.1. Classification (NCBI taxonomy): domain Eukaryota; kingdom Metazoa; phylum Chordata; class Mammalia; order Carnivora; family Hyaenidae; genus Crocuta; species Crocuta crocuta. The sequence continues at coordinate 805,148 of NW_027530514.1, read as the reverse complement.
TAGAACCTGATTTGATGTGCCAATTAGTGTTTAAATAAGGTAGTTATCACAAAAATCAGGATATAAAATATGATTTTTACTTATTAATCGACTAAAAAAATATACTGGCACACTTATGAAGGGAATTTCCTTAACTTGCCTCTCAGTGATTTCTATTTCTGCTTATTAATTTCTGATTTTTTATCTTTCTTCTCCACTTCTTTGTATCTCATTGTAATGTTTGTCCACCTTCTTTACTTTGCTGTGATTTCTCTATAAATTCTCCTTTAACCCTTTTATTCTAGAAATTTTATCTAGTTAGATGCACTCCTGATTCTGTGTGCAATAGACCTGGGTTTATCCAAGTTTGCTCATGAGTGTTAAGTGTTGGATCCTCATTTGTGAAAGAGATGCCAATCTTGACCTCATAAGGTTTTTGTGGAGATTAAATGAAATAAGAAATGTAAATGCCTGACATATTGAAGGTACTCAAATGGTATGTGTTACTTTCATTAATATTTTAATTCTATGACTTCAGTTATCTTTGTCAATATATGCAAGCTAGCCCTGATTCAGTGTGGAAAGGGACTATACAGGGCCTCAGTATCAGGGGCATAGATTATTGGTAGTCATTTTGCAGGCTGGCTACATTTTTCAGGAAAAACTGTAATATTTTCTGATTTACCTGGAACAGAGAGGCAGTACATTGTGTCTAAAAGAGCACAGATATGCTCATATAGGACCCTTTAACAAAGCTTTTCTAGTTCTCCATTGCTAACTGAACAAAGTACAAACACCTTAAAATTCTGTCCTTAACGTACCTTAACCTACTTTTCTCCTTTTATTTTGCACTACTCTCTTTAAGGAATAATCTACCCATTTGGGGCCCAGTATAGGTTTCAGGAAGTCCTCAAATCTCAGCAATTATGTAAAATAGTATATTTAGGAATATATGTGCTTTTGTTGCCAAGAGGTTTGTCCAGATTTTCAACTGTTCCCTCCTTCCAGGAACAGTTTAAATGACAACTTCTATATGAAGTCTCATGTGATCAACAGGAGGATCATTTTAACCCTCACTTTACCCTATCCCCCCGAAAAACTATATTATACTTTTTTACTTATTTAATGACACTTTTTGCATTCTACCTTGTGCCACCATTTTATGAGTTCACGTCTCATCTCTTTAAAAAATCTCNCTTTTTTACTTATTTAATGACACTTTTTGCATTCTACCTTGTGCCACCATTTTGAGTTCACGTCTCATCTCTTTAAAAAATCTTGAAGGCCTTTGACAGTATAAGTCATTTCTAAATTATTTTTGATTCTCCACAAACTTTTATTTTTTCAGTAAAAAATGTATATTAGAAGATTTGGAATATATGGAAAATTAGGTAGGAAACTAATTCTCAATCATCCTCTGCAGTTTAAGCTCTAAGTTTGATGAATGAAGAACAATACATTCGTGAATCTTTAATTATACATACAAAGATGAATGATTTAAACTGTATCTATGTATTTTTGTCCAACCTATTTGGGTAGTCAGAGTTTTCATTGTAAAAAGTGACTTCTTAATTTTCTGTCCATTCTAAGACCAAATTGGCATTCTCTTGGCTTATTAGCTACTACATGAAACCTGCTTTATATCAGAAATGGATGAACTCAGAGCTTGGACCCAGGAGGCTTGTGGTTCATTAGCCTGGAAGACTTAAATTGCCAAGTAGGTCATGTGGCCCTGTGGCTGGGGCAAACAATCTCTGCCTCTCTGAAGGGGAGCCACGAGGGTAAGCTACATAAAAGATCAATTTGACCACATCTCCACCACCAAAACTCTTAAAGTCTAAGACAACACATATAACAGGAAGCACTTGAAATGCCCTGAGAGAATGTAAATAATATAAATCAAAGAGGTTTCATTATCTTCTGATAATAAGCTAATGTAAATATCCTCTTTTGTCATGGACTGCAGTCTCACTTCTCTATTAAATTATTAGAAATCAACTAAAAAGATCATTCTGCACTTAGAAATTTATACTTGCCAACCTCTTCTTTAATAAAAGCCATAAAAAATGTCCTTGGTGTCACCCTCTTTGTTTTATAGCTTCTGACTGTCATTAAGTTATCACTTCAGACCATATCCTGTGCCCTAACAAATGACAACTACTTTAATTATTGTGGGTTTTTTTTTTTCCATGAGAGTAGATATTAGCATCTCAAAGATTGCCATACATACTTTGTACAGTTTAGATTTTGAGATACTTGTTTCATAGATGCTCAAAGTAGTGTCCATAAGAGTGGTTTTGGTTTTTATCTTTTGTTGTGCTATTGAGGCAGTAAATATACCAGAGACATCAGTTTTATGTATCTTTCTTTGTTCCATAAGAACAATATAAAAAATTACTTATTTTAGAATTCAGAGTAAAGAAAAGTTTAATAGTTAAACAGTTATGCACCAAGGTTTATAGGCTGTCAAATTGTTATAAAATAGAGGAAAACATTCTGGATTCTAACTGGACGTGTTAAGTATAGTGATTATTTAATGTACCTAAGTAGTTACCAATAATGGATCTAGTCATTTAATATCAATTTAGTAAACAGAAATTAGCAACCTAGTATAATTTTTTATCTCTTGGCCATAATATTTCTACTGTAAAACTTTTAAAAGAACACTTAATAAGAAGTAAGGATTTAGGTATGTTCAACAAACTATTAAATATATTTACCTAAAAAAAACTATGCAATCAGTTAATTACTATACCTTAACTATGGAAAGATTTCTTTGAAATGTATTATTTTAATATTGTACCTATTTAAACATAGCATGTTTAAAATATAATTTGTGATTTGGAATTGCATATATAATTTAGGAATCTATATAATCCTCTATAGAGGCCAACAATGGAAGATGAATAATGTTTGATAGTCTTGTCCTAAATCAATATCACTTTCAACATGATAGAAAATGAAATGCTTCCTTTCTCAGCTTCTGTATTATCACACTGGTGATGAGTCAACACAACTTTTTGCCAAGTCCCCTTCTAACAAGACAAATGAAAGCATGAATGTCTTTCAGTTATTTTAGGTGAATTTGCATATATTAAAATGGTATATCTCTTAAAATATTTTAGGTAATAAAAGTATTCAGAATCAATATTTCCTTCGCCAAACATATAGATTCTTTAGAGTCATCTGGATTCTGAAAGAAGAGTATGTAAAAGTGGAAATTTAATAAACATCCAAGTATTGTTCACATTCTGTGTGCCCATCTTTCTCTTAGAATCAACAGCACCAATTGTAGACTGAGTTTGGTAATCGTCAGAAATGTGCCATAGCAGTGACGATGGAGCTGTTAGATTACTAAAATTATTTTCCTTGACCCCAAAAGACTTTTTCCTCTATTAGTTACTATAGACACTTTGACTACAGTTTCAGCAGAATATACTTGTGACTTTTTATTTTTATTCAAACTGTTTTGATGTTAGTGTTAGCATAATGGAAGTTTGAAACTAATGTATCAAAATATAATGGAAGATGTACAAGTTATATGTGTTATTGAAATATTTATAATTGCAATAACATTTTTTCAAAGGCTTTTTTTGCTATAACTTATAAATATTTGGCCATGATTTCTATAATTGTAAAATATTTTGAATTTTAAAAACCACAGTACTCATTTACTTTGAATTATTTTAATAATTCAGGTTTTAAATAGAATTCTTAATTTGGTTTATTAATTTTTCTTAACATTTTAAAAAATATAAAGAAAGCTTTGAATCCAAAATACATATGAGCTGTCTAAACATAATTACACCCTATAGCTAGAAAAGCAAAATTAAAGACATGTTACTTTCCATTGCTCACCTCTGTTTTCATTCTTATTTTCACCAAAGTAGATCACAAATCAAAGAAAAGAGATTTAGTTCAAACTCTCCCTGTCTTAACTATTCTATTGTTAAGAAGGCATACAAAGTGAAAAGCACAGAAACATTTTAAATATACTTTCTCTGGACTTTTAACTCTGGTCTTGTATGTCTTTATTATCTCTTTCAAACAAATCTCATATGAAGGATTTGAAAGCTTATTGGAACAAAAACAAATAAGTAAAATAGATACAATGCCATGGCATGATGATTTTAGCAATCTTATGACCATGGAACTTTTCCTTGCAAACCTTTAGGTTACCTGTGATCACTCCCATGTGACCAAAGATTACACAGGTAGCCATAAATAGCAATAAGAACAAACTATGAGATGACAGCTTGAGGCTACATTAAAAGAAGTGCTAAAAGGAGAGATATCACCTCCAATTCTCTGGTAGAAGTGTGGGAATTTCAGTTCCACCACTTCCTGTATATATTTAGCAGTATAAAATGATTAAGTGATACTTCTGTCAGAGCCTGTACCCTCTCCTTTATTCCCCAGCAAAGTATTTTCATGTATGGCCTAGAATAGTAGTTTATCTATATGTGAGTATAATTTGCCAGTGATTCTAAAAAAAGGAAGTGTTATTCTTGCAACTGGGATTAAAAATATAGAAGATGTTCCTCAATATGGAAAAGTAATTATAGAATTCAGATTCTCTTGAATTGATGTAAACTAAAATCTGGGGGAAATAATTGGACAGGCAAAAGCTTCATATGGATAAACATCCAGAAAGCAATAAAAACAAATCTACAGCATGATGGTCTGGCTTCCAAGGTATTTAGTGATTATTGCTAGGGAGAGGTGGATGGAACTTACTTTGTCATGATGATGCATTTTTGGTGAAATCCTGAAATATTTAAATTTTAACATCCATTTACTTTAATTCAGTCATTTGCTACTTAAAGGCTTATTACTTGAGCCCCTGTTAGGCACATAGCAGTATACTCTGTTATTATGGGAGAGAAAAAGCAGAATAGAAGAGAAAATCTTTCTTTTGAAGTTATAACAATAGAGATAGAAAGAAGTGAGCACATATATAATAATTGGAAACATAAGCAAATGTTTGATAATACAGTCTAAAGTACTGGCTTTATAGGAAAACACGGAGGGATATATTCAAGGAAGTCTTGTAAAGAGTCCTGTTGGACACCAGTTATGTGCATGTTTTGGAGGAATGGAAGTGGGAAGGAATTTGGGGTTCAGAGGACCCCATAGGCACAGATGTATAGTTCTTTGAGGCAGGGGGAGGGAGATGGGTGTGTACAGAGATGTGTGTTTGTGTGGAGGTGTAGATTTGGAGATGTGTGTATGTGTTAGGATACTTCTGTATGGTCTTAAAAACGACACATCATCCTGAGTTAAAGAACAGCCTATATGGGGGGACTAAAAGTAAAGCCCAGAACTGACTCCTTAAACCTACTCTTGATCTTACTCAATGGTTTCATGTGTAAGTGCCTGAAGCCCTTCAATAGATTCTAGCTTCCTAGAGCTCTCTCTAGAGTACTCACATTATACCAGTATATATATTTTCTGGCTTGTCCTAGAGTGCTGTTGGACTCCTTCATTTTCGCTGGAAATGGCATCCAGGAAGAGAAAACAGGATACCCCAGGAACACCATGGGTTTATGTTTATTCATGAGGGTTTGTTTAAGAGGAGTTCTGTTTGTATAAATCCTCTGTAAATAGAAATGTTTTATTGCATTTTAGTCAGATTTCACCCCAACTCCTTAAGAAGAAACTTAGGGTTTTTAAAAATAAAATGTGTAAAATAAATTCATAATGTGAAGCAGCAGAGCAGAGTAGAATCTGAATAAAACATCTTGTGTATTAAATTCTCTGATCATTTCCCTTCTCTATGTCACGTGACCACTTACATTCTCATGCATTCATTCAGAAGGTTCTAAGGAGTGCTTATGAGTGGCACAGTTCCTATGCTCATTGTCTTGTCCTTTTGGGGAAGGCAGACATGTAGACTTCCAGCTCAATCTAATAAGACACTAGCACTGAGGTAAATAAAAAATACTGTGGAATCCTAAGATGAAACTGACCATGCCTACAGGAATTTGCACAGATGGGGTGACAAAAAGCTAAGAAAGATTTCCAGGGGTGAAACACATTATTTGGGTCCTAAGAAATGGACGTTTTCTAACTCTCCTGTTTCTCTGTAACTGGTTCTTGGTTTTTCCAGGCTTTTGTTTTTTTGCCGTACATCTTGGATTCACAGCTTTTGTGTCACTGGTGCCTAGTTTCCTTCTGTTCACTAATGATCCAGATTAAATCCTCCTGACAGATTTTGTGTTTTATGCTGACTTCAGTGGGCAGTATGGGGTTTTGCATGGGTGCTGGGCTCTCATCTCCCCTAATAATCACCTCCCAGTTGCTTTGGCCCGGGCATGTGATGTTTTTGTGTTAATTACTTAATTATATGAGTTGGATTCTTAACTATCATTCAGGTCTCTACTTATATTTTGGACTTTATATCACATGTTCCTTTTGAATAACAAATTCCCTTGCTTGTCTCTTAGCTCCAGAATAGCCAAATGTTCTTGGGGGGTTTTTTTTGTTTGTTTGTTTTTTGTTTTAGATACTCCCTTTCTACTAGTGTTTTAATCATTAAAGAAAACTCAGGAAAGAACAGAAACTCTGTGGGGGTTGACTTATAGATAAAGAGTTTTTAGAAAATTTTACTGCCTATAGTATGTTTGAATAGTAACCAGAAATGCAATTTTGTCTTCATATAAATGACAACTTGGTATTGGGTAGGCTCATATATATCTGAGAAATGAGAAAAATAGAATGATACCCTGGGATAGCATTTCTCAGATGCACATGCAGTGGTTCACGAATTTTAATTATTTTCTTTTGGTTTGTGTTTTCACCTCAATTGAGTGTTTCATTTACCACCAGTTGCCAGATAAACTACAGGGGCCCAATTTAATTTAAATTTCAGGTAAACAATGAGTAATTTATTTGTATGCCCCTAGATTTTAATATGTCCCTAAAAATTTTAGTAAAGTACATGCTTAAACTAAAATGCCCTCAATAGGACATTCTAAGTTATTCATTGTTTATCCTAAATTCCAATTTCACTGGACGTTCTCTATATTTATTTGCTAAATCTAGCAACTCTATTCATAATAAAGATTAATTTCTCTTTTTTAGGAATGATTCACACTTAAAAGATTTTAATAGTAAGTGACTTGAGATTTTTGAAGCAGTGTTTTTCAGAATGGGTGACTACAGAAATATTTTTGTCAGCTCTCAGAGATTACTTTTTCCTTGAATACATGTTTGCTCCTTACGGAAGTTTTAAAACACTCCTTTGAAACTATGATACTCTGTTTGTAAAATTAATCTTCATTATCTGGGTCAGTATCAAACAACAATTATCAAGAGACTATAGAATTCTAGGAATTTAGAGTTCAAGGAATACTGAAGATCACTTAGTTTGAATCGTTTTTATTACAGTTAAAGGAATAGGACCATAGCTTTTGATGCAAAGTGACTTATTAATAAGTTAACAAGTTAACAAGGTAATAAGCTGAGACTGAACCCAAGTCTTCCAGTTTTTGGTTCTGTCCTAAGAGGTATGTAAATATGAGGTCATATGCTTTCTCTTCTAAAAAGGCCATAAAGATGCATAACTGTTAAGTAATTAAAAGAAGAAAATTAATTGAATGAAATATCTTTTTAAAATACATTGACTTGGAAAAAATAAAATAAAATACACTGACTTGGGCATTAGTCACCATAACTAACAGCTTCCAAAAGCACTTCTAATAATGGATAACTAAACTCAACCAATCATCTATTGACAGTTGTTAAAAGCCAAGAGTCATACATACTGCTTAGTTTAAGTTCTTGCCTCACCATCAACTGGCTATGTTACTTTAGCCAAATATTCTCTCTGTACCTCAGTGTCTTTATCTGTAAACAAGGATTATGGTAATGATAGCTACATCAAAAATTGCATAAGAATATCTGTAAAGAATTTCTAGCAAATACCTGACACTGATAAAGGTCTAATAAGGGTTACCTATTATTATCTTGTTATTGTTCTTGGTATTATTAATATATCTGATACCTACAAATGATGAGGTTCATTTCCCAACTTCTGTCAGAGTAAATGTGCCTAAAATATGTTTATGAATGTGATAAAACAACTTTAATTTAGATATATTTTTATGTGGCTCTATGGAAGATTCAGGGGTATAACATAGAGCATTTTATAAGTTGTTGTTTTAATCATCTTTAAAGACCAATGACTCCTTCTTCTCCAGTTTTGCCAACCAAAGGCAAAGATCCAGTTCCTCTTCTAATGCAATCAGTGATAGCACATCTGAGATTCAGCCCAAATTTTCCTCTAACCTTTTCAATACTCATTAGGAAAATGTGTCCACAGTAGGAAATTAGTATTTGACTTTGTGAGGTTATACAATCCTTTAATAGATTAAAATCTTTTTTAAACAGTCAGGTTCCCTCAGTGACTTCCCAAGAGGCTCAATTATTCCCTCATGGGAAGAAAAGAAAGAGTAGCTTCCCACTATCATTCTGATAATCCTAATTAGAGGTTTATACCCAGAAAAGTTTGGGATAAGTTTCCAAATTTGGTGACTTCCGTGTGTTAAAATTCTAGAAGAACCGCAGGGGAAACTGATTATATTTAGCTCAGTAACACTTTCGGGTGAAAAAGACCAAGTAATGCTTTTGGGTAGACAAGGTCATTTTTTAAAAATAAAGCAAAACCTCACCTCCTTTAAATTTAGCTAAACAAGTAGATATCTTTTATTCTGTAGATTCAAACCTGATATGATATTCCAAAAGGCATGGAAGGATTTGCACTGTGTTCCTAAAATACTCTAATTCACACAACTCTGCTAACAGTTTATGGGAAGTTCCAGATGAATTTTCTTCATATTGGTCTCTTACCATAGCTGTGGCAAAGACTGAGGCATAATGTATTTCTGGTCCTCTGTGAGAGACATAACTCATGCCAGAGGATCAAAGGTAGTTTCAGACTTCATAAAGTCCCAAGTTCACATTTAGGAAGGCCTATTACTTGTTGTCAGTTTAAGAGCTTGAATTTAAGGAACAATTCCCTTAACTTCTTAAAAGCTGTTAATAAAGAGGAGTCAAATATAACAGAGAAAAGCTATAGCTTCTTGATGTGTAGTACTTGGCAAGCAGGTCTGCTATGGAAAATTCTACCCATTCATTTGTTCACAATTGTATATTCATTTATGTATTCCTGAACAGATCCATGCATTCTTCATTGATTATGCATGAAGTGAAGACTACAAGACTATGCTAGGTATTGGAGACAAAAAGAACAATTCCTGACTGTATGCCCTCTGTCTGCAACGTGTATTAGAGCCTCCAAAGTGATCAAATCTAGTTTTAGTTTCGGTCCTGTAAGTCTGGCACTGAGAGAAATCTAATACAATCTTGGAAAATTGTATCACTTGATAATCGGGAATCAGAGCAAATTATAATGTCCATATAACCAGTGACCACATCTTTAACACTGTATAACCACTGTGCCTAGCACAGTGCCTAGTATGTACTCAGTATCTTTTAAGAGTGGAGTAATATCTAGATATATTGTTTGAAAAGCATTGCATCTTTTAGGTTCAAACTGGCTAAGATCATCTAAACTTGTCACTCATAAAAAGCTTTTCTCATGATAGAGATGAAAGAGGCCAACATGGGACTTTCTGATGGGATGGGGGCATTGTGTAACTTTTGTGTCTGCTTTTAGATCAGTAAATACATCTTACTGATGTATTCTCTTGAACTTCTCCTAGCAATTGGTGTCTCTGAGTAATTTTCACATGCAGACCAGAAATGACAACTGTAGTTCATACTAAGTGGCATATTAAGATGACGAAGTACTTCCCAGCTACCTGACCCATAACCCTTTGCCGTCACAAGCCCTTTTGTGATCTGAGTTATGTACATATTTGTTTCCTAATTTCCAAGGCAGTTTAGAGGTTAGGGGGTGGGGATGCAGGCATCATTCTATGTTGGCATGTGGCTGAGGTGACAGGAGGATTTTAGCAGTTCGTGGGTGGGTGTTCAGGGAGCAGGTGGCATTGGGAGAAGGAAGTGACTGTCAGGATTCCGTGGCATTTGGGGGTGTGTATAGGCAGTCATAAAAAAAGAGTCGGATATTCTAAAAACACTTTAGTATTCTCATAATGAGAAATGTAATCCAGGGCATCTGATATCCTAAGGCAGAGGATTTTAGTTTGTCACTGTGTGCAGAATTTTAGGAAAGAGCCCAAAGAGTGAAAGATAAATAAGAACAGTAACTGATTTGGACAGTGTATTGACAAAACCTGCATGATCATTTGATTTTTGAGGCAGTGCTTTCGCAGGTCAGTGATAGGCCTCTTATGTTCTTTTGTTAGATAAGAAACAATTTTCACATTAGTGTTTCTGTTGGTTGATTTGAGTGGCCTCCATTACCTCAAATGAAATGAAGCTGCTTCAGTATGTTGATTGGACACCAAGTGGTTAGCTTTTGCACTGGGCAGCGCATGGCATTCACGTTCTGAACCACACACAGTTGCTCATATCTGAAGAAATCGGGGCATTCTGGTGTGCACGTGAGAAGAGCTCATTATTTACATAATCAACACAATCTCCATGTTTTTTGGGAAATGGAAAGAATAAAAGTTTTAATTCAGTTCTGTGGAACAAACAAACATGTTTTAGCTTCTCCCCTCCCAATTTCCAAAAAGACACCATGGAAAAATGCATTGAGGAAGGTGAAAAAATGAGGTATGAAAAACTTGGATCCATTGACCATAATGGCATTACAAAGATATTTCTAAAAATGAATACTAAGTCTCTTTTTCAAGTAGGCTTTTGATAGCTGTGGTCATTTGTAAACACTGTCACATCAGAACCATAAAAAAGACAGTATTCAGAACCTTTGGGAATTCAGTTTTCCAGAATTCAGTATAATGTTTGAAGATAAGAATATCCTCCAGATGTTCACATCACTTTAAAGACATGATAGGGCTTCAATACCTTAAATTTAGAAGTTTGGGTTGAAACATTTGTACATTTATAAGTTCATATTGAAGTAGAAAAAAGGATTTTAACTCAGTGTTGACTTAAACATGTTTTAATCGGGGCTATGGAAGCGAAAGACATAAGGACAGTTACATAGTAAATTGACAGTTATATGGTGAAGGTGGTATTGGTGAGAGGTCTCTACCCAACTGTATAGTTTGTTCCTCACAGGAGCAGTGTTCACAGTGTAAGTACCTTGGAAAAAATGGGGACATCTCTTGCTCTTCTGGATTTTGCAGGAACCTCCTGGGAATGAAGGATAGAGGGCTCTGACGTCCTTTGTGTCGGGATTTCTTCAAGTTACCATAGTGAAATGTTTTCCTATTGCCTGGAGCTGGCTGGACTATAAGAGATTTCTTAAGCAAGGATCATTTTATTTTTTTAATTTTTAAAAAAAGTTTTATTTATTTCTGAGAGAGAGTGAGAGAGAGAGTGACAGAGTGAGCAGGGAAGGGGCAGAGAGAGAGGGAGACACAGAATCTGACAGAGGCTCCAGGTTCTGAGCTCTGGCTGTCAGCACAGAGCCTGATGCGGGGCTCGAACCCATGAACCGCGAGATCATGACCTGGGCTGAAGTCAGACGCTTAACCAACTGAGCCACCCAGGCCCCCCAGCAAGGATCATTTTAAAATGTCTCTCTTAGGTGTCTCCTAATGTATTTGAATTTTATAACTTGAAATGATAGGTAGTGATATTCTAAAATTTGAAATAGCATTCAACATGTGGCGAATTCAAGACACAAATAATCTTGATTGACTTTAGTTAAGTTTTAGCATGGTTTAGGGAAAGCTCTTTTGTTTGTAATCATTTCTTCCTTAGAAATCACGATTCATAAAATGCTTTCCAATAAGAAGAAACAACAGTATTTTTAGAAGCATGGTCTGTGTTAGCAACATATCTATTTTGAATAATGTCTATTGCTAAACATTAACACTGTTATCAGTATATATGTTATAGAAATGAATTAAATGATTCTTACATATTTTTCAGCAAAGAATATGAGGCACATTTCTCTTAACCTACAAATTCAGAGAGAAAGTGCTAATTTTTTTCTAAAGCAAATCTTCCTTTCTACCTGACATTCATTTTGACAGTAGGAAGAAACTGCAAATGGGTTGATCAAACTGTGTTGACATTTTAGTGGGATGCAAATGATCTTTGGTATTCAGGCAGAGTTGATGGCTTCATCTGTAAGTGAGCCATATTGTTAAAATATTGGAACACTTCCCTACTGCTCAGAAAAAGATCCCTTTCACTTAGTGTCCCAAATTGTCCCCACCTCCCAGACAATAAGACCCTCTGTGATCTAGCATCTACAGGGACAGTATATCTTTGTATCAGACACTCTATCTAGTTGATTTGACCAGAGTTTGCATTTTTAAATTTATATTCAGAAATACCAAATGGATCATGATTAATAGAGCAAATAAATTTTAGTCCAATGTATATTGTGTCAGATAGATTTAATATAAGAATAATAGTTCAAAGCATTCACTCACAGTATTTTAAAAAGCTGGTTTAACTAATAAGATATTCTTTGGTAGGCAAACTTAATAAACCCACAGTTATTACCCACAGTAAAGAAATACTGGATCATACAAATTACCATACTCCCCCTAAACATTGTTTTTATTCTTTTTTTGTACATCTAAAGACTATAAGCCAGCATTGGTAATTTTGTGCACACGGACAACAAATTAGCATTGCTCATAGCACATATCTTTTAATGCTAACAGAAGAGATCTTTCAAAATAGTATTATGAATTTTCTAATTATAGGTTTAGTGATATGGGAGAGAAGGTGCTTAATATCCATGAATTTTAGTTTTTTCACCTGCAAAATGAAGAGTAGAATTAGGTTATCTCTATAGTTCTGTGATTTGTGGGTTTTTTTTTCTTATGCCTCATATTACCTTTCACATGGTTATTCCGTTGCAAGACTAGTGAAAATAGAACCTCGTGTCCAGTTACTGTTTCCAACAATCTGTTATTTGGAGCTAAGTGAGAGCAATAAGAAGACTTAATGAATAATAGTCATACTTATCTGGGCAATGTGACAATGATGATTAGAAATACTTGTTTGGATTTTGAATCTTAGCATCTAGGCTAATGCTCATATTTTGCATATTAGAAATACTGAGCCCTGAGAACTATACCTGGAATCAAGTTAGAGAATTTCTTGAACTAAAATTTAGAGCCCTTGGCTAAATTTGGGGGGAAATAGGTAACATTTTTAAAAATATAAGACTTGTACTCTTTTATGTATTATTATTATTACTATTATATGAAGTATATGGGTACTTTTGAGATGGGATGTTTCATCAATCTGCTAAATCTACCACATAAAGAATATCTGTGCCATGTATGCTTCTAATCATTAAATCCTGGGAAGCAAAACTCAATTTAGTAATCCACTGACTCATTTGTTTTTATTTTTCTAAGTTTATTTATTTATTTATTTTTGAGAGTTGGTGGGGAGACAGGGGCAGAGAGAGTGGGAGAGAGAGAGAATCCCAAGCAGGCTTCATACTGTCAGCACAGAACCCAATGCAGGGCTCAAACTCAGTGAACCATGAGATCATACCCTGAGCCAAAGTCAGAAGGAAGCTTAACCAACTGAACCACTCAGGCACTCCTCCAATGACCCATTCTTTATTTTTGTTATTGCTTTAACCCACTTATCCCAATGATTTCAATTCAATTATTTATTTTTTGAAATTAGGTAATTTGTCTTGTTATTTATGGTTCTTATTTACAGCCTATTAATAATGCTGCTCAAGATAGTTTACTATATATCCAATAATAATAATAATAGATGCAGCTTTGGAACTTAAAAAATTTAAGTTTTTTTTTCATAACTCTGGATTGGTACATTGTTAGATAATAGACCATTTTATTCCCTCTCTTTACTCTGTTTACTCATAATTTTGCCAATTATTAATTAAATGTTACCTTTAATTTTAGAAGTCCCTTTTAGGTGTTGAAAAGATGATTAATTTTATTATTATTAACACTCTCCTTGAAGGCCTATTTCAGGGGTTTTTTTTGTTTTTGTTTTTGTCATCTTGCTCACCTTATAGACCATACAAATTGATGTCTAATATGCTTTTCTAGAATATACTGATTAATTTCATGCTTAGACCTGTGTGTGTGACCACTTGGGCAGACACTTTACATTTATATTAATTCCTTTTTCTTTTACATACTGATCCCAACCAATAGTCATGATTTTTATTCATTTTTGGATAATTCACAGAGGTTTTGAAAATTTATCTGGTTTCATAAGAAAGTGGTATAATATGAAATCCTAAAAAGTTGTTTGGAAATAGATAGATAGATAGATAGATAGATAGATAGATAGATCAAAGTAATAGTTTTTGGTTTTAATGATGTAAAATGAAGTAAGAATGGTTATCTGTTAAAACTCAGAACCAACTCTTCCTTGTCAGGTGACATCTCAACTTTAAGCCTATAGATACTACTTTACCTGATACATGTGTGATGTCTGTTTTACTAATACATTTTAAATTAAGTTGTTTCTGTCATTACTTTTTCTTGTATTAAATGACATAGCACCACTTCTGCAAGCTGGTTCCCCTTCTGCATTCCCAAGCATATTACTGGAGCCTGTATGAATTATCAGGGAATGTGGATCCCTAGCATTTATGTATTTTATTACTTGCTGAGAATATACTGAGTACTATGCAAACACAAAACACACATATTTGTTTTTCATAACAGAATCTTTACAGCAACTCTATAAGGCAGGTCCTTTTATCATTTCAGTTTAAGAGATAAGGCTTAGAGAGGTTACATAATTTGCCCAAATAAACAAAGCTGATAAATGACAGAGAAAGGATTCACATCAAGGCTTACCTAACCCCAAAGTCCAATTCTAAACTACTCTGTTATTTTACTTCCCCTGCCACAATAGGAGAATTTCATTTATAACACTTGTTGCTGGAATTCCCAAATGTTGCTTTACATTATAGTTTGCCTTCCTATAGTTTCAGTTTTCTGGGCATCATAAACATATCCCTTCTAAACGAGCATGTTTTAAGATGTTAATACTTACAACACTGTCATTAGTTTCATCAAAAACTTAGTCAACTCTCACGCTATCAGTTCAGATCAGGCAGTATATAAAGCTGTACGTAGAAGAAAGATGTCAACTTTGGATAGTCTCCACTGTGCATTCCCAACCATTTAGGCAAGAAATCCTGCTAATCTGAAGCTGTCCTCTTATGGAGAATGACTATGTCAGTATATATTTAAAAATCGTATATTTACAGTATATCATTCCAGTAGTTGTGCCTTAAGATTCTGATGTGTTTCTACTAGTGTTGTATAAAAAGATTTTTTAACTCTAAATAAATTAAAGAAAAAAATTAAATTGCTCCTAAACTCACCATCCACATATAGTCAAGGCTTAAAGTGTATATACAACTTATTTTATGTCAGTAAGTATTCTTCTACCTACCATATTATAATCAATATTTGGAGAGTATGTCATTGTATAGGCATGCTGCAGTTTATTTCAATAGCTTTTAGTAGCCACTTAAACTAAAAAGTTTAAACTTTTTAAAGTTTAATAATTGGGGATTTCCCCCCAATGTCTCCAAGTTATTAACCATGATATATAAAATATTCTTGTCTTCCTCTGTATGCTGCATTTTTCCTTCTAATGTGAAGTTATCAGGCTATCCTTAGGTATTACAAATAAATAACAATATAATCTAATCTATCTAAAAGAATACTTATAATGAAGTTGTCTTTCCCCTTCACATTATAAAGTTTCTTTACATGGAGCACCTAGGTGGCACAGTAAATTAGGCATCTGACTCTTGATCTCAGCTTGGGTCATGATCTTGTGGTTTGTGAGTTTAAGCCCCACATCTAGCTCTGTGCTTATGGTGCAGAGAGCCTGCTTGGGACTCTGTCCCTCTGCTCTGACTCTCCCCCGCTTATATTCTCTTTCTCTCAAAATAAATAAAATTAAAAAAATAAAATTCCTTAACATGAAGAACAGAGTAGAATACTTAAGAATGGGTTCACTAGATTTCCCCAAGTGGTATTTGAGGACCAAGTGGCTGTAGTATAAGAGCTTACTAATGTAGAAGCGTTGAAATTAATTTTCATATCCAACTCAGGCATTGTCAGAAGCTTGTTTACAGGTGATTTCTAATGATTAAGACTGTATGTATTTTGAGTATTAATATTAAAATAATACTGCTTTTTCCTCTTACTGTTCTCACAGAGTACTCTTTCAACGAAGTATTTTGGGTCATCACTTTATATCATCCCTCTTGGAGAAATCCTATGGACACACGGACACATTTTTAAGTATTTTACTATGTCCTACATGTAAGAAACTTCATAATATGAAAGGGAAAGGAATCTTCTTTAGAAATATTCTTTGAGAAACATTGGATTAGATTGTCATTTTTTTTGTCATCACTAAACACAGCACAGTTAACCTCAACTGAAGAAGAGGGGAGAAAAATCCAGCCTACAGAGGAAGCACAAGAGTGCTGTATAAAGCATTGTTAATTATATGGAAATTTTGGTGACAGCTTAAGTGTTTTAACAATCAGAAATCACCCAAAAGGAAGCTCCACACAACACCTGAGTTGAATGTGGAAATGAATTTCAACTTTTCTACTTTGCTTTTTTAGCTCTTACACTACACCCACTTGGTACTAATTATAATTTTTGCCATGTTTCAATTTATCTTTGAATCTGTGGTGTGTAATGCCATAGTCATAGAGCACGCACGCACACTTGTGAGATCATTTGCATCACTGATACTGTGAATGCAAATAAGAAATTCCTGAAAAGGCAAGTTCCGCTCTGCCAAAACTATCACTCTTCTAAAAGAAAGAGAAAGGGAAGTGATAAAGATATAGAAGTGTTTATAGTTGTCATTTTTATCTTCCTGCCTTAAAATCTAGGAAAAAATCTAAAAAAAAATTAAATCATTATCTCTTCATGTTTTGCATGCCCTATGTGGAAAGTTCCTGATTACCTGTGTGTGAAGGGAGTGTAAACTTTAAAAATGATCAACACTGAAACTGGGTGTGATAGTACAATAGAACTTTTTGCCTCAATCATTCATTGACTTTATTTTTCTTTTTAAGGATGTCTTCTGTTGAGAACATTTGGTTTAACACTAAAATTATGAATCTGTTCCTTTGAGAACATTCAATTTAACAATAGAATTGTCAAATATAATGTGATGTTGCTTTTAGAAAATGGTAAGGTATGTTTAACCAGAATTTTTCTCCCTTTTCTGTGTGATACAACTCAAGTGTATTTATGATGTATTTGTTCCTGCTAATGTTCGCAATGTTTCAATGTATCTTTGAATCTGTGGTGTGTAATACCATAGTCATAGAGCATGCATGCACACTTGCCTTAAAATCTAGGAAAAATCTAAAAAGAAAAGATTAAATCATTATCTCTTGATGTTTTGCATATACAATGTGGAACCACTGAATCATAAATTTTAAGGAATACAGTTTCAAAAATTCTGTTATAATTTATATGTACTTTTAAAAGAGAAAATTCTATCTAACATATAAAAGAAAAAGTTAAAGTATTCCTAATATAATCAAAACCTAATAACCTCTGTGTACATATTTTGGTACATAACACTCCTGTTTATACACATATACTTTTGGTTTTCCAGCTTTTTGCCCCCCATGTAACAAATGTGTCATTAATGTTGTTTTCTTTTTTTCATTTCTTTTTTAATGTTTATTTTTGAGAGACAGCAACAGAGCACAAACAGGAGAGGGGCAGAGAGAGAAGGAGACATACATGCCGAGGCAGGCTCCAGGCTCTGAACTGTCAGCACAGAGCCTGATGTGGAACTCAAACCCACAAACTGTGAGATCATGACCTGAGCCAAAGTTGGATGCTTAACTGACTGAGCCACCCAAGAGCCCCCGTTAATGTTTTAATGTATTATTAAATAACCTTTTATAAAGGCATTTACCAAAAAGATAGACATAATAATTCATACTGGAAAACTCAGTAGGTTCTGTTATTAAATAACTGTGGGAAACTTTTCAAAGTTGCCAAAGTAATTCAACAGTAAACAGCAAATAGTGCTGAAGGAACTGGATATCCATATATGTAAATGAAATAAATATAGGTTTTTACTCTACACCATATACAAAAATGAACTCCAAATGAATCATAGACTTAAGTCTGAGAGCTAAAGTGAGGAAGCTATTAGAAGAAAACATAGGAGAAAATATTTGTGACCTTTTTTTGGACAAAGAATTCTTGGAATGGATTCCAAAGCATAAAGCATAACAGAAAAAATGATAAATTAGATTCTCTCAAAATTAAAACTTCTGTTCTTTGAAAGACACTATTAAAAATTACTTCAATCCACAGACTTGGAAGGAAAAAAATGTGAAACACATTTCTAATAAAGTATGTATACCAAAAATAACTAAATAATAAGGTAGTAAGCAACTTCTCATAGTGGGCAATATGTTTGAACACTTTATCAAAGAAGATAAGATAAAGTAATATAAAATGAGTATATGAAAAGATGTGGGGGGAAAAAAAGATGTGCAATATCTTTAGTTGTCAGAGAAATCCAAATCCAAATTACAATGATATACTTTTCAGACTCACTAAAATGGCCAAAATTTAAAAGATAGACAATAACAAGTGTGAACCAAGACTCTTGTGCATTAGTGTTGGGAATGTAAAATGACAAGTCACTTTGGAAAGCAGTTTGGGAATTTCTTATTAGGTTAAATACATATGTAATATATTCCCAGCAATCAAATACCTAGTTATTTATCCAAGAGAAGTAAAATCTCATGTCCTCACAAAGACCTATATGCAAATGCACAGTAGTTCACAATACCAAACATCTGGAGATACCTCAAATCTCCATGAGCTGGTAAGTGAATAAACAAATTGTGACACACACACACACACACACACACACACACACACACACACTGGAATACTATTCAGCAATAAAAAAGAACATACTACTGATATATGTAATAACATGGATGAATCTCCAAACCATTATGCTAAGTAAAAGAAGCCAGAATCAAAAGGCTATATTGTATAGAATTCCATTTATATGAAATTCTAGAAAAATACAACAATGGTAAGATCAGAGAAACAATAGTCATTGCTAGAGTTTGGGGGAGAGATAATGGATTGATTATAAAGGTGCCTGTGGCTATTTGTAGAGTTTATGATACTCTTCTATGCCTTGATTGTCAAAATGCATCAAGCTGTACACTGAAAAATGATGAAGTTGTACTTCAACCAACCTGACTCTTAGAGGGGAAAAAAATGAGAAATTCCAGCTCCCTCTTAGAGATTCACAGAGCATATTCATATTTTAAAAACTCTAATATCTGAAGGAAATCATTTTAACTTTAGGAGCCTGAGAAATCTATAATATTTTATCTTGTGGATAAAATTCCTTGTAAGTTATTTAAAATATTTTAAATTTTTTGCAATTAAAACTATGTTATTTTATCAAAGCAAAGTCAAATAAATTTGGGAAAATTTAAAGTTTTTGCTATATATTGACAAGTGTCTTCAGAAAGGCAGTACCAAATTTCACATCTATGACAATGACTATTTCCACTGCTACACAGAACAATGTATGTTGTTTAAATCTTTTTCAGATTTATAGGTAAAAAGCGTGTGAGGTTTATTGTTGTTGGTGATATTTTTATTTCCATCTTCTTTTCTGATAGTGAATGTGAATATTTTCCAGAAGTTTATTGGCCATTAATGATGTTTCTGTTTTGAATTTTCCATACACATTCTTTGTTCTCTTTTCCCCCACTTGGGTCTTTACATTTTTCAATTTTTTTTAATTTAAAAATTATTTTTACTTTTTATTCTTGAGACAGAGAGAGAGGGAGGGAAAGACAGAGTGTGAGCAGGGGAGGGGCAGAGAGAGAGGAAGACACAGAATCTGAAACAGGCTGCAGGCCCTAAGCTGTCAGCACAGAGCCCTACTTGGGGCTCAAACCTACAAACCGCTGTGAAATCATGACCTGTGCCGAAGTCAGACAGACACTTATTTGACTGAATCACCCAGGTGCCCTATTATTCATTGATTTTAAAGATGTTTTTAAAATAAAAATCCTTTAACTTTAAATATTCTTTCAATTTGTATTTTGATATTTTAAAAACACATTTATTTTTGATGTTTGGATGATAGAAATTTTTCTTTCCTGTGAAAGTCCTTGGAATCATTTATTTTACTTTTTTATTTTTTATTTTTTTTAATGTTTATTATTTTGAGAGAGATGAATGGAGCAGTAGAGGGGAAGGGGCAGGGAGAGAGAGACACACAGAATCTGAAGTAGGCTCCAGGCTCACAGCTGTCACCACAGAACCTAATGCTGGGCTCCTCAGCAATCATGAGATCATAACCAGGCCAGAGTCCGATGGTTAACCGACTGAGCCATCCAGGTGTCCCCTTAGAATCATTTTAATAAGATGATGTTCTTGAAAAAAATATATTGTGCTAATGTGGAAGCAAAATGAAATATTTTGTTTCACGGATAAGTGGTTTAGTAATTGAACCAATTGTGATTGATCAATGGTCATGTGTCTCTTTTGAACTCTCTAGAAATTGTTGAACTCTAGGGAGCAGCCTGGTTGGGTATTAACCTTGGCTTCAGGTTCTGTATTTACATAACCATCAGGACTATCTGGAAGTGCTGCCTGATGCTATTCTCATCCACCTTTGTGACTGTGTGAGTCAGGGTGTGGGTTGGAGAATGAGATAGGAAGCTAGAGTCAATAGTGCTGGAAAAGTTTGAAGATCCAGAGTAGGAGGGCAGCTGATGAACTAGAATTCCTGAGAGTGTTGCAGGGACACACATCCAAGCATATTTAGGAAGATTGGCCTTGATTATAAGGATTATTAGCTACTGAAGCTAGAGGGAAGGATGAGAACAGGGCTAGATATATTTACAAACAGGATAGGACTTTGAGGGGAATCCTCCCCAAAGGGCACAATTATGTTTATTATTTTTAGCAAGTTTTTTGCTATAAGTTGGGGTCTGGAGACAGGTGGCAAATAATTGCTTTAGACAATTCATACTCAGAGCTGAAATTTTAGATTTTGTTTTTGCAAACATGCAATTCTGGGAGAACATTTTTCTTTTGTAGAATATATGCCTTGAGTATATTTGTTTCAGGCCAATAGACCTTAAAAATTAGATATCTTAGACCATTTAAACAATTTCTGCTATGATATCTGTAACTATATCTATATATATAGTTCTTTAACCGTAAGCTATACTGTCCTGTTATTCTTCTGAATCTTTGCATAAAATAGATAATTTAAAAAAAACTAATTTAGATTTAGGAAATAAATTGTATTTTATTATTTTTAGAGTTTATTTATTTGTTTTTAATTTTTTTAATATTTATATTTGAAAGACAGAGACAGAGTGTGAGTGGAAGAGGGGCAGAGCGAGAGGGAGACACGGAATCCAAGGCAGGCTCCAGGCTCTGAGCTGTTAGCACAGAGCCTTATGAGAGACTCGAACTCACAAACAATGAGATCATGACCTGAGCTGAAGTCGAATGCTTAACCGCCTCTCCCAGCCACCCAGGTGCCCCTAAATTTATTTATTTTTGAAAAAGAGAGTGAGCATGAGCAGGAGAGGGACAGAGAGAGGGAGAGAGAGAGAATCCCAAGTGGACTCATCACTCGGGGCTCAAACTTGCAAGCCCCTGAGATCATGACCTGAGCTAAAATCAAGAGTCAGAGCTCAGTTGGGGCACCTGGGTGGTTCAGTTGGTTAAACATCCAACTTCGGCCCATGTCATGATCTCATGGTTCGTGGGTTCAAGCCCCGTGATGGGCTCTGTGCTGCCAGCTCAGAGCCTGGGGCCTGCTTCAGATTCTGTCTCCCTCTCTCTCTGCCTCCCCTCCTCTCTAAAAAACAAACATTAAAAATTAAAAAAAAAAAAGTCAGAGCTCAACCAACTGAGCCACCCGGATTCCCCTAGGAAATAAATTTTAATGTCATATGACTCAAAAAATAAATATTATTTATTATATGAATTTCTTAACCGACTGAGCCACACAAGCATTATTATTATATGAATTTCTCAAACACCTCTGTTCATTATAGAAGATTATGATATGCAGTTAGCAGAAAAATCTGTTTTTATATAGACTAAAATAATACGCTTTGTAATTTGAAGTGACCTATGTAAAGAAACAGTCAATATTTTGTTAAGCAACTCCAGGTTCCTAGTTTTAGCTGCTTATTGCTTTTTTGTACGACCCTGAGCACTGCAGAGATTGATTTTCTGTTTGTGCTCCCCATTGCAGTTTTGAGATTCTTTGAATAAGCTCATCAGACTTAACTACCTACTAGAGCTCTATTTCTCTGAAGCAGCATTGTGACACTCAAGGATTCCAAATTAAATCTAAATGCAAACCATGGAATTTTCAGTTTCACAATTTTTTTGAAGGCCTGGTAGGTACCACAGAGGAGGGATTCTGTGATGGAGTAATTCTAGAAATGATGAATATGTGAGAGGTTGCTGGGCTACCTTATTTTAATTTCCTCTGACCAGCCTTTGGCAGTTTGTTAATCTGCCTGAATTAAGTACTTTATAATTCCAGATTTAGAGAGGTGAATATACTATAGGAATGACAGGAAGATAATGAAGCAAATAAACAAAAATCAGCTTTCAAAAAGTTTATCTGTCGTGTCAGAAAGCTTGGGAGGCTAGTTTACAGCTCTTCTTACCTAGCTGGCAATGTAGAAGAGAGTAAATTAGAAAAGGTACAAAGTTGATCTAAACTCTCCTTCAATAAAATTTACACTAAGCTTCTAGGGGCTCCTGGGTGGCTCAGCCATGTAAGTGACTGACTCTTGGTTTCAGCTCAGGTCATGATCTCACACTTCATAAGTTGAAGCCCCGTATGGAGCTTGAACAGCTGACAGCCCTGAACCTGCTTGAGATTCTCTTTCTCTCCCTCCCTCTCTCTCTCTCTGCCCCTCCCCTGTTCTCACTATATCTCTCAAAAAAAATACACTTTAAAAAAATTACACTAAGCTTCTCAAAGAAACAGGTTAGTATTAATTACATTGTTGCATTAGGTGGTTTTCAATATCATCTCCTAATCAGGAAGTCTTTGGTAATTTCTGTTCTTAATGTGTGATCTAAAACTTCAGTTGGATGCTGCTTGGAACTATTAGATAAAATCTTTGGATTTATTGGCCAGTAAGTTAGATAGTTTGTTTGTTTTCCATTTCCACATTCCAGGTAGCAAGCAAGTAGTGGTAGATTCAAGTTCATTACTACTACTGGCAAAATAACTTATTCATTCAACAACTATGAGTGCTTGGCACTTCTCTAGGAGTTTGAGGATACAGACTAAACAAAACAAAAATGCCTACCTCATGGAGCTTATATTCTACTGGAGAGAAACAGAAAATAAAAAAGCAAATTGTATGTTATATTAAAAGATAATAAATGTCAAGGAAAAGAGAGAGAATTGGATCAGAAATCTCATTGGGGAAGAGATTTTTGTGTATCTAAATAGGATAGTTGGAACAAACCTCAATAAGAAAGTAACATTTGAACAAGGAGTTGAAAGGGATGTGAGAATGAGCCAAACAGATATATAGGGAAGGTTTGAGTAAGCTTGGAACACAAGTTCAAATCCCTGAAGCCTGTGTATTTCCAGTGTGTTCTAAGAATAGCAAGGGGCCACTATGGCTGGATAGGGGCAAGTGAGGAGGAGAGTGTTAAAAGATGAGACCAGAATGGTAATGGGCTTTGTAGCTATTCCTCTAACAGTAATGTAGAAGACTATTCCTGATATTGCCAATTTCACATATGGTTACAGAACCATTCATAAACACACTGACTACCATTTGTAAAATTAGAGTTCTGCTTTCCTTTGTGGAAAGGGTGACCTGCTTTTTAGCAGTAAAATTCAAATGTTGAAGGTAAAAAATATATATTTTAAAGAATAAGAATAGAAAATTACACTATAAAAATGTAAAATTACTTAGAAAACTTGATCTTAATCTTTGCCATTTATATTTGATAGAGTGACTTTAACTCACTGTAGACTCATACTCATGCTGGTCTGCTTGAGTTCTTTTCATACTTTGCCCAATGGCTGAAAGTCACATTGAGTTCTTGAAAGCAGAATAGACCTGTATGTTTTAGTGGATGTTAACCAGTCAGTGTGCTGCAGAGATCCCAGAGTAGCAGCTGTCAGTAAAAGGAGGGCATTTCTGACAGACACATTTTGATTCTTGGTTGGAGTTTCCGAGCAACATCAAGAGGATACGTGTCAATATATCTGCCTGAAAGAAAACTATTAGAACTACCTCAGTTCTGCCTCCTTTTACAAAAGAACAATGTTCTTGATAACTTTATCACTTCCCAGTGTGCCTCCTATGACAGCCATGTTTCACAAGTGCTAGGAGAGCCTCTAAAACAATACTCAGAGTCCTACATGTAAGTTCCCTCTTCTACCTCCTAAGCTGCCAATTATCTCAGCCTTCTGCTTGGCTGAAAGGGTCTGGGTAGAACATGATCAAGCCATATCAAATCTTAAAATAGAAACTTCATTACGTTTTCAGTTTCAGAATATTTTCTTTTCAAGTACTAGTTTTAAAAGTGAGTTTTGTGGGTGCTAAAATTAAAAGAGTAAAATGTAAAAGGCTGAGAAAGAAAGAGGTATTTGCATTATGGTACCAGTGGTATAAATTCTAGTTTCAGAAACTAATTAGGTAGAAGGGAGAAATGAGATCTTCAGGTATGGGTTATATTTCTCTAATTTAAAACATTCTTTTAAAAATTAAGTTTGCTTTACTCCTAAAATCTTTTAAAATGTCTTTATAATAGGATAAAATATAGAGTTACAGAGTTAGGCTTATAAAAACTTCTAGCCTGAAGGGAAATGTTACTTAAAGTCCATATTTCTGAAATATCATTCTTCCATTACTTAAATTATAGCCATTTTTTAGATACTGTTTGGATCAAAGGAATTCTCAAGAAAGAAAGAAATTATCTCTCTTTATGTTGGCCTTGAATGTAACCTGAATTGTTCTTTCAGGACTTGTCTTATGATCCTCTTGAGGTTAGGCAAGATTGGCCATTAAACTTCCACCCCATCGTCCTTTGGTTAAAATAACATATTTGTCAAGACACCTAAAATCTGTGATGATTTATACACAGTGGTGAAAATATATGCATGGTCTTAGGCATAGTAATGTTTTAAGTAGGAATGGTGGACAATGGGGTATAAAATAAGTACTAAAAATATCTGTATTTTCCATGTTATAACAAGAGTTCTTTGACTCATGGTATAAGAATCTAGCCCTGCACTGGTGGTTCAGAGGCCCTTGCATCCAGAGTAAAAGGATTCCTCAAGGAGACATTTTAAAATAACCAGCTCCAGTGATGTCTAAGTGCTTTCTTTCCTCTGAAGGCTCTGCCTGTGCTAGGGCTTAGCTAACACAACCTTTGCTTGATGTTGTAGCATTCTCCTGAGCCTTATTGTCCTTTAACATCATCCACAGTAAAGGTTTTCTACTAATCAGGCACTTTCAACAAAATGTGTCCTAAATGTTGCTTTCTTGAGAGTTATATGATAAATTTTGTTTGACTGTGTCTATAAGATGTAGAAAACAAAAGAAAATAGAAAATTAAAAGTTTGAGAAAGAACAAACATGTACAGCAGTGGGTTATAATATAATGAAAAAAATGGGTATGGTAGATGAAGTGTTCCATCAACAGCCTGTTGGGAAATGGGATTAAATATTAAAATGTTAATGAAAAAGGTTATTATCACATCAACAGTTATTATCTTACCTTTAAGCTTTAATAATGAGAAACAGGTTGAGAATAGGGAATAATTCATTACTCATGCCTGAGATTAAGCTACTTGAGGGAGGGAAGGGCCAGCAACAGTCTGTAAACCCCACCATGTATTAACTTGTAGCCCTTGACCTGCTGCCATCATCTTGCCCATGTGGGACACTGAAGCCACAGAGGAGTGAGGTTTAGCTGGAAGCAGGCCTACCCTTGGGCTGAGTCCATAGTAGACCAGGTATGCAGTGAAGATCAGGTAGGACACAGTTCCAGAGAGCAAGATCATGAGGAACACCCAAAGCCTACAAGTACAGGGGATCTAGAATGGGGACAAGCCACTGGGGAAGCAAGAGTATCTGAATCCTAGTAGCTGAGGCCCCATAAAGGTTATAAAAACCAAGAGGTCCTGCCCTGCAAGGAGTAGGTCTTCTG
Source organism: Crocuta crocuta (assembly GCF_008692635.1). Lineage (NCBI taxonomy): Eukaryota > Metazoa > Chordata > Mammalia > Carnivora > Hyaenidae > Crocuta > Crocuta crocuta. The sequence goes on along the minus strand of NW_027530514.1, from coordinate 778,869 downwards.
TTTTGTCTTGTTGTTGTTGTTGTTGGTGGTGGTGGTGGTGGTGGTGTGTGTGTGTTTTAATGTGTTTGATGTTAAGAGTTTAGAGCTTATGATATGGGAACTCACCATTTCTGACCATCTGTGATGATTTATACACAGTGGTGAGAATATATACATGGGAGTGAAGGCAGAGGACTCAGAACTTTTTATTACAGTCTAGTTCATCTAATTGTAGGTATAAAGCCAAGTTCAATAGCAATAGGACAGTGAGCATTCTAATACTATTTAGCATAATGTCAGAAAGTCAGAAAACAGGTTACCTTAATCATCAAAGAAAGAACAGTCCCCAAGATTTCTTAGATTCATGTAATACTGAGGGACAAAGTAAGGTGGGCAAACAACATAAAAGAAAACGTATTGTTGCCTAATTCCTAACCCCTAACAAGGCCTTGGGTGTAATTTTTTTCTTTGTAGATATATGGCCTTTGTTTGGAAAGAAATAGTAAAAATAATGTAGGGAAAAGAGTAAGTACAATAACATTCCTTAGTGCTTCCATTATTAATGCTTGCTATCTATTTTTAGTTATTCTAATACTTCTACAATTTTTTCCAGAGAAAACACTTATTTAATATCAAAGATACAACCATATGCATTTACATATATAAGTTATTATGTAAATATACATGACTCCTATGACAAATACCTTGCTTATTTGAACCAAGGTACATTTTTCAGTGGCAGGATGAAGCAGCTGAAGGCCTGATCAGAGATAATAAAGAAAGTCTACTTCCCACAACTTAGAGAATCACTTAATGTAAAGGAAAAAGGATTTTTAAGAGCCTAAAAGTTTTAATGGTGATAAGGAGTTTAGAAACATCTCAAGGTTTTGCTTGAGCATAGTTTTGTGCAGTGTGACTTGAGTATGTCAAGAACTGCAATATCTAATTTTTTTAAAAAACTATTTTGATTGAAAGTCTCAACTCATGAGGAATAGGTATCAAATTATTTCTCTTTCACTAAAATCTGCCTCCTCAAGGCTCAGGAAGGTTCTCTTTCCTGCTGTGAATCCATCTCTCTTAAAGCCATCTTGATCCAATTCTGTCGCTTTTCAGTCACTTTCACTTAGTAAGAATAAACTGTGGTGGTAGAAGTGAGATTATCCGTCCTCACTAATGTTTCCATATCACATTTGACTTAAAATTCATTTCTTCCACACAATGCCTTTCCCTTTCTCCTTGATATAGAGCACTAAGTCCAGACCTCCAGTGGACAGCACAGGCTTTAGGATGTGGGAGATCATCTGCCCTCCCACACTTGCCTTCTTCTCTGCTGTTAGTGCTGGGGCTTGGAGTTGGGGAGGGAAAAGACAATCCTCAGGTGGCCTCCAGGATTTGTCTGACATCCCTTGATGAGCCCTCACTACTTCTATGACACACTGAACAGCTCTGATTTCCCTCTGTGAGGTGGATGTCCAAATGACTGCCTTCTCTGGAACTTTTGTGATGGGCTTTTAGAAGATTCAAGAACTTGCATGTATATAATGTTCCAGTGTGGGGCATCCAGGAAGGGCTCCATTTATTCTCCTCCTACCTACCTTTCCTTGCCAAACAATGGTAGTGCAGTCTGCCAACACTCTTCCTACTGCCTCTTTCTCCAGTGCCAATGGTATCAGGCTCACTTTGAGACAAGAGGCAATCACCATTCCCTTGGTGGATGGAAGTATCAGGCTTACTGAGCTTGTAGAAAGGGAAATTTGAAGAGAAGAGAGTAGAGAGAAAGCCACTGCTGTCTTCTCTCAGTGGTTCCTCCAGTAAAGATTCCTCTTTCTTGCCCCCAGCCCTCTTTATTATTTCACCCTGACAAAGGCCAGAAACTGGTTTAGCTTCTTTTGTCTTTGAAGCTATGAAGAATAGGATATACTTTGAATATGGCCCTAGAAATTTTAGTTTCTTTTTTTGACAAGGCAGCATCTTTGTAGTAATCTTGAACTGTTTTGTAAGGGTTGGGGAGAGAACGAAGAACTTCACATCATCCTTACAGTACTACTGAAAGTTTATTATGTGTTTGGCTGGAGATGGGGGGGTACTGTACTAACTCATTTTTTTAGTTTATTTATTTTGAGAGAGAGAGAGAGGAAGCTTGCACACATGAACAAAAGAGGGGCAGAGAGAGGGAGAGAGAATCCCAAGCAGGCTCTGCACTGTCAGCATGGAGNAGGCTTACTGAGCTTGTAGAAAGGGAAATTTGAAGAGAAGAGAGTAGAGAGAAAGCCACTGCTGTCTTCTCTCAGTGGTTCCTCCAGTAAAGATTCCTCTTTCTTGCCCCCAGCCCTCTTTATTATTTCACCCTGACAAAGGCCAGAAACTGGTTTAGCTTCTTTTGTCTTTGAAGCTATGAAGAATAGGATATACTTTGAATATGGCCCTAGAAATTTTAGTTTCTTTTTTTGACAAGGCAGCATCTTTGTAGTAATCTTGAACTGTTTTGTAAGGGTTGGGGAGAGAACGAAGAACTTCACATCATCCTTACAGTACTACTGAAAGTTTATTATGTGTTTGGCTGGAGATGGGGGGGTACTGTACTAACTCATTTTTTTAGTTTATTTATTTTGAGAGAGAGGGAGAGGAAGCTTGCACACATGAACAAAAGAGGGGCAGAGAGAGGGAGAGAGAATCCCAAGCAGGCTCTGCACTGTCAGCATGGAGCCTGACATGGGGCTTGAACCCACAAACCATGTGATCATGACCTGATTCAAAATCAAGAGTCAGACGCTTAAGCACTTAACCAACTGAGCCACACAGGTGCCCCTATAGTAACTCATTTTAAAAAGAGGCCCAGAAAAGTTAAGTAACTCATCAAAGATCACACAGCTAGAAAGTAGCAGAGTCAGAATTTAAATCTGGGCAGTCTGGCAGTAGAGAATATGTTCTAACCACTGCCTTGAAAGGCTTGAGTGATGCCTAGCCATGGTTTGTGAGATTATGGAGTCGGGGTCCTGAGACAGTGGTTGTGGATTTCAGAAGAGAAGCCTAGGAACACTCTTACAGAGAGAATTCCAGGTGGTAAGACTGGGAAGCTACAGGACAGTAGTGGTCACTGACCCTGGTGATGGTAAGATTCAGTAGGTTTAAATTTACTTTCTGTTCCAATAAAAAGCTTATTGAAATAAATTATAATTATTTTAATGCAATCTCCTTTTATAGTCTAATTAGCACTTTATTTTGCAAAGTATAGTTTAGTGGCCATTTAGTTGTTTTTTTAAATCTAATGCACTCCAAGGTGATTAACAGATTTTTTAGATGATCAAAGAAGTTTTAAAAAATGGTGCTGACAGATTCATTGTGGATACAAGAAGGGGGAAACAAATGAATACATTTTATGCACTCTTCATGACATATTATGCTTCGATAAAATGTCATAATCTATAGTAAATCTCCTAGAATTCTGCAACAACTTATTCCTAAGACAGTGGTATGCATAATTAAGTTTCAAGTGGTTAAAACTCTGTTGAATTGCTCTCCAACACAGCTGCATTTTCTCAAATGAAATGTTAGTCTGTCTCACTCAGGATGAGAGTGTAGTCTTTACAACATTAGAGGCATTTGGACCTCCTCCAACTAGCTGCACTATCAGTTAGGAGCCTGCTGCCTTAGTAGGACGTGTGTGTAGTAGCATGTTTTCCATTATAAGTCAGAGAACCCAATCTGGGTTGCTTAAAAGATACTGGAGTATTTTGCCAAATTCCAGGGAGATTGATAAAGAAGGACCATAGTAACAGTGAGAAACACTGACTGAAGTCCCCAAGTGAATCCTGGAAATTTTCACAGCTAGCCTTTTTCTCTACAGACCTACTTCCTCTGCTGGGCACTCATTGATCTCCTGCTTTAACTTCCTTTCCATCTATTAAAAGTAGGAAATATTTATCACTTAGATTTCTCTGAAGGGTAAGCATGGTGTACTGTAAAGATTGTAGAGTTTGACTAATTTTACTGACCTAGATTTTATATTTCAATTTTGCCATTTGCGGGTTATACCACTTTTGATGAATCATTTAATCTCAGTAAGAGTAATATGCAGTGTATTGGGTTTCAGTGAGAACTGAAAAAGATGCTATATGTAATGCATCTATATTTTTTGAACATGTATTATTCTGTTCATTATTAATTAAATCATTGCTTGATTATTAGTGTAACACATAGTCCTGCATGACATTTTATTCACCCAGGTGTTTGTAAATATACAACCCTCCTTTGAAAAGAGAAACCACAAGCTTGCATCAACAGACTTTGCTTCTATGGGAATGCCACTCCAATTACAATAGTTCTATTCTGTTAGACCAAAGGATAAATGTCATTTAACCCATTTATGATGGTCTGTTGGCTGGAAAAACAAGAAAAACTGATCTTATGCTTTTCCTCAAAGATAGCCTCTACTTCCTGAAGAGAATGCTCCAAGTTTAATTAAGTCCAGGAACCAGGGCTTTCTGTACAAGTTTCTTTCAGATTAGGCATGAAGTCTAATCAGCCTTAGCATAAGTCTGGTTTCTCTCTCTAAATTGTTCCCAAGCCCTTCACTCCTCATCCTGAGCAGAGACTTAAGATTCTACTTCTTTTCCTCCATATGTAATTATAACTCTAGTTCACATGGAAGTCTTTGGACCATAGTCTCCTCTGAGCTGACATGCCAGGTATCATATCTACGTTGTATTTGTTTCTGTGTTTATGAAGATTCTAAGGAAAAAACAAACAGAGGATCAGTAGACTTTTGGCCTTTTTGGTTTAATATTTGTTAGTTTCATTCTTTATAGTCACCTAACTAGTCCATCTTTCGTAGTTATTTGTCACTTTACGGGCACAGATTTGGATTGCTTATACAATTTGGTTGAGAAGAGTAGGAGTCAAGATTAAAATGAGTGAGGGAATCTTGCCATATACTCAGAGTCTTCTTAGCATCTCACTGAAATTTATGAATTTTGCTTATAAAGAAAGGCATATATAATTACTCTCCTAAAGTGAGGTACATTTTATTCCTTTGTGGAAAACAGTCTTAGAAATCAAGTAAACTCTGATGTCTGGTGTTGGAAGAAAATAGAACATGAAGAAGTATAAGAAAATAATGCTTCTGAACCATGAGATAAATTCAGATTTGCAAAAACTTAGAGTAGGACATCAGATCTCACAGCAGTTAATCTGTGACAAGAATAAGGTTGCCATATTCTCAAAATGTAATGAAGAAAGGGTAATTCTGAAAACTAGTCCCCAGATTCTATTTTCTGCGTGATATAACTGAGAAACTTTTGAAAATTAGGAAATTCACAGAGATCTTGAGATGTAGTCTTTGTGACTGGTAAGGAGCTACTTTTCTTTTTAAGATAAGAACAACAGTTGTCATGTAATAAGCATGTGCACACTCCTAGATGCTCCTTATATATTATTATATTTGGTTTGCACAAGTACATGAAGGAAGTGTTAACCCTGTTTTAAAGATGAAGAAACTGAGAGTCAGGGAGGGAATTATCTTGTCCAAAGTCACACAGTTTGTATTTCTATCAGTGGACATTTTGAATTGTCCCTAGAAAGGGACACTCTGTGCATTATTATGCAAAACTGAACCAGTTGCTGTGATTTTTTTCTCTTCCAAACTAGCAAGTCAGATGGTTTTTTTTCCTGTCATATTTTGACTTTAGAAAGTGAATGAATCTTTTTCCTTTAAGCTTAATTCCATCTTACCAAACTTATGAGCTAGTCTTTGTCCCCTTAATCACAAATATGATAATCTTTCTATAATGAAAGGAGGAATTAGAATATTTATTTTAATTATTGATTTTAATATTTATGTAGCATTTTAAAATTTCCAAAAGGAGGGGCACCTTGGTGGCTAGGTCATGATCTCAGGTCATGATCTCACGGTTTGTGTGTTCCAGCCCACATTGGGCTCTGTGCTGACAGCTCAGAGCCTGGAGCCTGCTTCGGATTATTCTATGTCTCCCTCTCTCTCTGCCCCTCCCCTACTCGTGCTCTCTCTGTCTTTCAAAAATAAATAAATGTTAGAAAATTAAAATTTACAAATGGAGTTGAAGTGGCTTGTAAGTTAAACATAACAAAATAAGAAAATTAAGGATAAATAAGCAAATAGATCATCTAAAATATAGATAGTAAAATATGCTTAAGAAAAGCTGATTTATATGGCTAGTTTCTGAAATTATTTTCAGTTTTATGGCAGCTAAAACAAGGAAAATACAATTTACAATATATGTTGTCTTTTATAATAGTCACAGAAGCATGCAAAATAAACTGTAGATACAGTTTTAAAGGTATAGCTAAGATTTTCAAATACACCAATTCAGGTGTGACCTCCTAAACTGATGAGTTGCAGTTGGTGCTGAGGTAACATGGTTTGAATTCACTGTTTTATTCACCACTATCCATATAACCAATAAATAAGCCAAATTTAGGGAATTACCATGCCAAAAAGATTGCTGAAAATATCATTTAATTGGGGGAGAGTCTTTAGCAATGCTTGGATACAATAAATTTGGGATCAGATTCTATGACTTATGGCTATTATGCAGATAACCCCAGCTATGAGTTAAAGGTTCTGTGTTTATATAATTTGCTGTCCAAATGGGGATACTTTTGAGAGAAAAATAAATATAATTACACCAAGACAAGAAATATCAACAGACACTGTACCAGAGAAACTAGGAATATATATGGTCACCCTAGGTAAAAGCACAAGTAGTCATTTGTTTTAGACACCAGCCTCAAGAACAGTTATTGTTACTGTGGAGGGCCATACAGAGGTTGTCACCCATGAAGAGGTTTATTTAGTATGAGCACAGTTATATGAATGCCTAAAAAATAAATCAAGATTGGAATACTACATGGCAATGAGAAAGAATGAAATCTGANCAACTTGACAATAAACTATTTGTAAATAAATAAATAAATAAATAAATAATAAATAAATCAAGATTCCTTTACAAATTATTTTTAACCATCTCACAATTTCTAAAATATTTACTTTATTGCCCTGAAGTTAGATACTAATTTATTAGAGAAACCAACTGTTTTCTCTTTTTAAAAATTAAAAAATCAAACCCTGAACTTGTAGAATTTATAAAAAGGAAAGAATTTTCACAGCATGACACTCGGACCTTGACCCTGATTCCCAAGAGTCACCTTCCATGTGAGGATTTCTCTTTCATCAGCTTTGAAACGCTCAGATTGTCCTCAGAGAAGCTCTGGAAAGGCACGCTTCCTTCTTTTAGCATTGACCCTCATCTTTATCATCTAAACAAAATTTTACAAAAGGCTCAGAGAATATAGATGAATAATGTATGCAAAATGACAAACATCTTGGTAACCTAGTTTACAAAATAAAATTTACTTACCTTCATTTTGGAAGCCCTTCTGGGCTTGCACTGCTGCCAGGTTCTTGGCACACATCCACTTGACTGAGCCCATCTTGTTCCACCCATGGCTTACAGGAGCACTTACCCAGGTGTTTACCCTCCTGGAAATCCAGACAGAGAAGAGGGGGGCCCAGAGAGAAACTGATTCTTCCTTTCCTTCCGCTTCCATCTCCTCTGCTTCGTTCTGGTTTCTCCCCCAAAACATCTCTGAATTTTTGATAGCATGAGTATGAATCCATTCAGAGGCACCTTTCTCTTCTTGCTGAAGGCATTCATTATTCTACAAGCATACCTTATTAAAAACTTAACATGAATGTAGGGGACACAAAAGTTGCAGAAAGATCATTCTGCTTCAAATAATCCATGGAAGTAGTACCTTTTGTCTAAAAATATTATTAAAATAATACCAGCTGAACTCTTTTTTTTTTTCTTTTTACAAATAGTTTATTGTCAACTTAGTTTCCACATAACACCCAGTGCTCATCCCCACAAGTGCCCTCCTCCATGCCCATCCCCCCTCCCCCCTACATCCATCAGTTCTCAGTTTTTGTCAGCATTCAAGAGTCTCTCATGGTTTGCCTCTCTCCCTTTCCCCCACCATTTCCCCCCTTCTTCTCCCCCTTGTTCCTCAGTTAAGTTCCTCCTAATCCTCCTATACATGCAAACATACGATATTTGTCCTTCTCTGCCTGACTTATTTCACTCCCAGCTGAACTCCTTTTTAAATATCCTGAGTATTGAGGGGTGCCAGGGTGGCTCAGTCAGTTAAGTGTCCACCTCCTCATTTTGGCCTGGGTCATGGTCTTGCAGTTAGGACAGAGCCCCACATCAGGCTCTGAGCTGACAGTGCAGTCTGCTTGGGATTCTCTCTCTCCCTCTTTCTCTAACCCTCTCTCTTTCTCTCTCCAAATAAATAAACTTTAAAAAAATATATGGTAAGTATTTGAAAATATTTGCATTATTAAAACTAGCTGTGGAAGGGTGCCTGGGTGGCTCAGTCAGTTAAGCATCCGACTTCGGCTCGGGTCATGATCGCATGATTCGTGGGTTCGAGCCCTACTTTGGGCTCTGTGCTGACAGGTAGCTCAGAGCCTGGAGCCTGCTTCGGATTCTGTACCTCCCTCTCTCTCTGACCCTCCCCTGCTCACGCTGTGTGTGTGTCCCTCTCTCTATCAGAAATAAATAAAAACATTAAAAAAATTAAAAATTAAAAAAAATAAAACTAGCTGTGGGAGAAAAAGAACCTCTTGACTGGATGTTTAAAGGATTAAAATAGAACTATTGATTTAATAAGTCATTTTAACAGATTAATAGTAGTGATAAACAGAATCTTCATTCAGGACTACATACCTCTATTCATATTCACTTCCCAACTTATTTTTTATTTTAAGTTCGTTATCATTGGGAACATCTATATGGCAAATTCAGTGATTTGATATAACTATGACAGGATTCCATTAGGTTTTAGCATGTAAACTATAAATTTTATAATCTTATATAACTAACATGCTTCTCTGTCAGTTTTTAAATTCCTTCTAAATCATGTTGACTTAGATTTGTTAACTGCTACATCTTAAAAGCTAATTTATCAATTAAATAAAGTTAAGAAAGAATGGTTAGACATATAATAATGCCTGCTATTATCTAATTTGAGGCCTTAATAATTCATGCTGTGATCACACTAAAATGCTTGTTACTGGTAGTCTCTATGTAAGCTGTCAGCACACAGACTGAATTCAGATTTCAATCCTTAAACAGTCAATAAAAAAGTCCTTTTGAATTACTTGACATCTTTGAGTTAGAAAAGTTCACATCAAAATCTGGATTTCCAGTTTTTCTGAAAATTGATCCTGCCAAATTTCTTATGGGTCAGAACTGTGTAGGTCCTCCTCAAGGATGCCTTTATAGTATCTTTCTGGCCTTGACACATCCTTAAATCTGCAACCCCTGGTGTAGATACTTTGTAGATACTTCCTAATCCAGTGCCTCCTACACCCTGCCTCTAGATTAAACTTCTAAGTGCATTACAGTAAATCTGCCACACCCCCACTAAAAACCTTTCGTATCTCCATCTGTGGAATCTGTGATTTGGACGTCTGATATTTATATTCTGATATTTACCTAGAGCAATGGAACAACAGGTCCCATTGTTCAGGGCAAGAGGGGCTACTTGTTACCAAATCATACCTTGTGCTTTTCTAATTCTTCATTTTTCCAATGCTTTCCTTCTTCCTCAAATTCCTTTTTGTCCATATTCATGTATTGTTTTTAGATCCAGTTAAAAAGTTGTATCTTAATGATATCTTCCGAGAATAGTCAAGACAGATAGCGATTCTTCCCTGCTCTACACTTATAACACTGATTTGTTAGACTTTCAAATTCCTGAAGGTATACCACTTAATGTTGAAATTATGAGTGATCACAGACTTACCTCAACTACTAGGTAGAGTCTAAATCTTGTTCAGTTTGGATTACACATATACTTGGCGTAGTTCCTTATGTTTCTTTGACACTCAGTAATTATTTGTTGAATGAGAAATTTTTTTTTGTTTCAATATTATTTATGTAACTAATATCCTCTGAGACACAGATGTTATTTATATTTGAATTTTCATTAGGTAGATGATAGATGTGTGTATTTAAAATATTGATTTTTGTGAGGTATGTGATTATTTAGGGCTCTAGAGCCTTTTGTGTAATCAAATGTTTGACCTTCCTGATTAATCTTTTTTCCCAGTAATTACCATGATATAGCTTAGTTTTTTATAGCTCTCACCTACCAAAATAATTCAGAAAGAATTATGGAATACCAATGATACATCTTTCTTGACATTATAATAATATCATGTTCAAACTATAAGAAAAACTGTTGCTTCTGGGGCGCCTGGGTGACTTAGTCGGTTGAGTGTCCGACTTTTGCTTGGGTCATGATCTCGTGGTTCATGGGTTCGGGCCCCGCGTCGGGCTCTGTGCTGACTGCCAACTCAGAGCCTGGAGTCTGTTTCATTCTGTGACTCCCTCTCTCTCTGACCCTCCGCTGTTCACGCTGTCTCTCTCTCTCTCTCCTAGAAATAAATACATTTAAAAAAAAAAAAGAAAAACTGTTGCTTCTGCACTATAATGTAGTGTTAAATTTTAGGTTAGCAGGAATCAATGTGAAACTTGACTGGGAATTTGTGGTTCATAGAAATGTTTTAAGATATTATAACAATTTAAAAAATATTCCTTTGGGTTATACAGTTTATTGGAAGAGTCATTGCTCATTGTTATTAATTCAACAGTATGTGTTTACATTTAGAATAGGTTACATATGAAGCATATATTGACAACTTTTGTGTCCATTGATAGATTCCTCCATTTTGTTTCATGTGGTAGGCACTCACTTAGCAGTCATATGTTCTCTTGTTCTGACTTCTAATCCTCTTCTCACTTTGCTTCTCTTTCTTCCCAAACTGTGTCCTGGGCATTTCTGTGTTCTTCCTTGTTTTTAGTCTGTGGTGAAGGGAAAGCATGGAGGCCTCCGCTGTCCCCTGGGCCTTCCACTGGATATCTCTAGAGCTGGCTCAGCATCTCAGAATAGTTGCCTGCAAAATGAAAAATAGCTGCCAATGTTGGTCAGCTGTATATATTCATAAAGTTCAAGTAAAATTAGTTCTCTACTAATATTATAAATCTGTTACAAATGATTCTAGAAAAGATTTACAACATAATAATATTTTAATTTTTCCCCTGGGGGGAATTTTTAATTGTTTTTATAGATAGGAACAATCGCATTTTCCTAAATACTTTCAATGTGCATAAATATAATTATTCAACACAGCTATGTCAGCAAGAGCAATAGGGATAACTTGTGCTTGACCTTTAATCAGAATGGAAAAGTAAACATTTTATGTTAGCTCTTTAAATCTTCCGGCAAACTGTTGCAATGGAGGAATCGCCTGCAATGAATAAATAGCATTCAAACTTTTGCAAAATCTAATAAGGCTCTTTGAAAATATTCAGAAAATTTTTATCGAGGACTTAGGTTTTTCTTCTGTTAATTTCTTAATGCTTCTTATTTTATTGAAGGGAAGTAAGGAGTAATAAGGTGACTGAGTAGGACAATTCTGTCCTATGGCAGAATTCACGGCTGTGAGCCAGCCTTTTCCAAATAGTAGTACTGCTTGTTTGATTATTTTTTCATTTATCTATGTTTACATGTAACAAACTGCTTATATCCTAAAGGCTCTTTTATTACTTCCTCCCTCCTTCCCCAGGAAGTATTCATTCCCCCTTCCTTCAGGACTACTCTCTACTTCTGGCAAAGTAGGCCACAGGAGTCAGAGAAGGCCCTCACTCAAGGAAATACAAGGCTGGCAGTTCAAAATTGTAGCCCTCACAGAAATAGTAAGAAGGAGGAAATGTGGGAGGGACCCCAGTGGTATCTGTTACAATACCTGAAACAACAAATGAAATATCATGTAACCTAATCTGAACTAAGGAAGTACAACACATGTTAAAAACGGGAGTAGCAATGTTAATGAGAGCAGGACCTTAGGCATATCTTTAGGCCCTGAAAGAACTGTTGAATGTTGTTGGCCAATAACAGGGCTCAAAGACTAGGTAAAATAGGAAGGTAAGGTAGTCTGTATGTAATAGATAAGAGGAAGGACTTTCCATGTGTGGTGATGTTTCATTGGAGGCAGGTGACTTGCCTGTCTCTAGGTGAAACACCACATTTCTTTTTTTTTTTTCTAAAATAGTTTATTGTCAAGTTGGTTTACATATAACACCCAGTGCTCATCCCAACAAGTGCCCTCCTCCATGCCCATCACCTCCCCTCCCCCATCCCCATAAGCCCTCAGTTTGTTTCTCAGCATTCAAGAGTCTCTCATGGTTTGCCACCCTCCCTCTCCCCAACTATTTTTCCCCTTCTTCTCCTGCATCATCCTCCATTAACTTCCTCCTAATCCACCTATATGTGCAAACATATGGTATCTGTCCTTCTCTGCCTGACTTATTTCGCTCAACATAACACCCTCAAGTTCCATCCATGTTGCTACACATGGCCAGATTTCATTCTTTCTCATTGCCATGTAGTATTCCATTGTATAAATATACCACATCTTCTTGATCCATTCATCAGTTGATGGACACTTAGGTTCTTTCCATGTTTTGGCTATTGTTGAGAGTGCTGCTATGAACATTGGGGTACATGTGCCCTTATGCACCAGCACTCCTGTATCCCTTGGCTAAATTCCTAGCAGTGCTACTGCTGGGTCATAGGGGAGTTCCACTGGTAATTTTTTGAGGAACCTCCATATTTTTCCAGAGGGGTTGCACCAGCTTACGTTCCCACCAACAGTGTAGGAAGGTGCCCATTTCTCCACATCCTCGCCAGCATCTAGAGTCCTCTGATTTGCTCATTTTAGCCACTCTGACCGGTGTGACGTGGTATCTCAGTGTGGTTTTGATTTGTATTTCCCTGATAAGGAGGGATGCTGAGCATCATTTCATGTGTCTTTTGGCCATCTGGATGTCCTTTTTGGAGAAGTGTCTGTTCATGGAAAGACCACGTTTCATAATGGGCTATGTAAGTGATTTGGCCATTGACTACTAATTGGAATGTCATCTAGGTATTAGTTTGTGCTAGTTTTTTCTTTTTTTCTTTTTTTAAAATTTTTTAATGTTTTATTTATTTCTGAGAGAGATAGCATGAGTAGGGGAGGGTCAGAGAGAGAGGGAGACACAGGATCTTAAACAGGCTCCGGGCTCTGAACTAGCTGTCAGCACAGAGCCCGAGGCGAGGCACGAGCCCACAAACCGTGAGATCATGACCTGAGCCAAAGTCGGAGCTTAACCAACTGAACCACCCAGGCACCCCTGTGCTAGTTTTTTCCATAAGAACTAAAAACTGTCAGGGCGCCTGGGTGGCTCAGTCACTTAAGCGTCCAACTTCAGCTCAGTCATGATCTTACGGTTTGTGGGTTTGAGCCCCGTGTTGGGCTCTGTGCTGACAGCCCAGAGCCTGGAGCCTGCTTCAGATTCTGTATCTCCCTCTCTCTGACCCTCCCCTGCTTATGCTGTCTCTATCTCTCTCTCAAAAAAATTTTTTTAAACATTGAAAAAAAGAACTAAAATCTGTTTCAGTTTTCTGGGGCTGCCATAACAAAGTTCTACAGGCTGGATGACTAATCAGAATTATTTTCTCACAGTTATGGAGGCAAGAATCACTGGTACAGATCAAAGTGTTGACAGGTTTGGTTCCTTTTGAAGATCATGAGAAAATAATCTGTTCCCGGCCTCTTCCTTGACTTATAGATGGCTGTCCTTTCCCTGTCTCTATATTGTCTTCCGTCTTTGTACATGGCTGTATCCAAATTGCCTCTTTTTATAAGGACATCAGTCATATTGGGATTGTATCCCTCATGGCTGCATTTTAATGTAATCGGCTCTGTAAAGACCCTATATCCACTTATGGTCTCATTCAGAGGCACTGAGGGTTAGGACTTCAGCATATGAATTTTTGAGAGACATAATTTAGCACTGTCCTTTTGCCTCCCCAAATTCTTATTCTTCTCACATGCAAAATATATTTACCCCCATCCCAACAGCCTCCAAAGTCTTCAGTCACTCCAGTGTCAACTATAAGTCCATAATCTCACCTAAATCTCATCTAAACCAGATACAAGTGAGTATCCAGGTATGACTCCTCCTGAAGCCAAATTCCTCTCTGTCTGTCTCTTCCTCTCTTGGACTCTACCCATTCTGAAATTCTTTCTGTTCCCTAAAGTACACATCTTGGCCACATATTGGCCCTTGCACAGCATATTCACTCTTCCCAGTGCACTCTTCCTCATTCTCTTTTCGTAGTTTTTTTGTTTTTTGTTTTTTACCCTATTCATCCATTAAGCAGACGCCTACATGGCATTTCTTCCCTTGTGACTTATATTTCCTTCATGGCTCCTCCTGCTTGCTTGCTCCTTTAGGGACCTTGCTTTTCTCTGTGATGCCTATATCAGACTCTATTCCAAGTAACTTGTTAAACACTCTTCCTACTCTTTAAGACAGGAAACTGTAAGAGAGAAAATGTCCCCCTAGACATTTGACTTGCCACCCTTATACCCCTGTAAAGGTGACAGGGAACTAGAAAGAATATGGTAAATTAGTTAAAAGAAAGAAAGATGCAGTGAGGGAGGAAGGAGAAGAGAAGAGAGAGAAACAGAAAGAGAAAGAAGTTTTACATGGAGGGAAGGAGATGAGCCCACTTGACAGAAAGTTTTGAAAGTAGGCTTTGACAATGTGGTTCTCATCACACCTAGATGTGCCACGTTGTGCAAGTGATTTAACCTCAGTGGGCTTTGTCTGACAAGAGAGTTAGATTTTAATTTTCTTTATCTCTGTTATAATGCAATAAAACAAATTTCTTTCAGAAGCTGAGAGTGGGTTTGAGATGATTGGGGTGAACTGGGCTCTGAAGGACCACCTAGGAGCCTCTTGCATAAATACAGGTGTGAGGTTCTATTTGAAAGAGTTAAAAGTGATGAATTTGGTTTGGAGATATGGTTTAGATATTTAACACCTGCATTATGTTCCTGTTTGTATCAGCGTATGACTTTTGGAGACATGTTCTTGCAATAACATAGACATAGTGTATATCATCTTATACCACAGTCACCTCTTTCAGAACATAAACATTGTTATTCATGTGCAATGTATATGACAGAGCAATGGTATGAAGGTATTTGTTTGAAGTCTATTTAAAACATCAGTTTATATTATTAATCTGAATTATGCTAAAATAATTAGTCATTAATCATTTGTGATTAGAGAACACACCACAGTCAGAGGTCCAGGAAAAGTCTTCTGTAAATTAGCAGGGAGGAGAAAGAATCATTTGGATCTGAACAGGTCTTACTGCAAACCCACGCCTGACAGTGATTCTTTGGTGCTTAATGGGTACCACACTGTTGCCATAGATCATCTCTTATCTGCACTCAGGATTACCAGCAAATTGGCAGAAGGAATTATTTTCTGTGATATTACATCATAATATTCCATTGACGTCTTCTGAAGACGTATATGAAAGAATAACTCTGCCTAATTTTGTTAGTAGGAATTGCAAGAGATTTCTAAAAAAATAAATCCTTTTAAATGTCAAAAGTTTTTAAAGTGACTTTTTAGAAATACTGTATTTTACAAAATAACTATTGTTGGTAATTTTAGTTTTTAGAAATACTGTATTTTAGAAATACTTAGTTATTTCTTCCTCTACTAGAGAAAAGGACACATGGAATTCTAAGTACAGTACATATAAAAACAACAACAGTAACAAACATTTATTGATTCCTATCTTAATCCTTTATCAAGGATTTTGCCTATTACCTCATTTAATCCCCATAATAACTCTATGAGGAAGATTCAGTTATTACCTCCATTCTATAGGTGAGAGTTTCTATAAGACACAGAAATTTTCTCTGACTTTCCCTTGACCACGTACCTGGTAAGTGATGGGGCTGAGATTCAAATCCAGGCTCTGGAAACTATGCTGTTAACCAAACATGTTTATAGTCATTGCTAAATAATCATTTGATGAAAAGGAATCAGAAATTTTGTCAAGAGAGAAAACATAGAATTAGA
Source organism: Crocuta crocuta (assembly GCF_008692635.1). NCBI lineage: Eukaryota > Metazoa > Chordata > Mammalia > Carnivora > Hyaenidae > Crocuta > Crocuta crocuta. The sequence goes on along the minus strand of NW_027530514.1, from coordinate 762,856 downwards.
AACTGAGGAAAGGAATATTGAATGCTGATAATACAACTGAATTTATCTTGTGTTGGAAATACTATAATATCATGTATAAGGAGAAGTGAATTTTCTGTTCCATTCAACTCATTCTCAAGGGTGGTGGTATGCATGCAGGTAGAGGGAGGAACTCACGATTACACTAAGGCTTTAGACAACTTTCTTTCTTGAGATATTTAGGTGCAGTTCAGAGACACACAAGTATAATAAATGATTCATCATTATCTTGTTACATATTTATAGATTTCAGTGTTCCCTTTAAATCTGTAGTTAGCCAAGATCAAAATATTTGGCTTCTTTAATTTTATTCAGTGCTTTCCAGGTATATCCTTGGCAGATTGAGCCTATTATATATCTGTGACTTAATGAAATATCTCCTTGCATTTCACTGACTGTAAACCTTGGAGGCTTCTTTTTGAGGTCATTCCATATTATAATTATTCCTATACTTGAATCTTAGCCAGTAACCAAGTTTGTTATGACATCATGCATTTTCAGAATTTTTCTATTAACTATACTTAGCTTTATCCACTCGACCAACCCAGATATGAGTCCAGTTATTTATAACTATTTAGATCCTTCTTCTCTTTGTTTTCATTATAATCTTTCTGTATGCTCAGAAGCAAATGTATTGTTTCTCCAAGGCTGTTTTCTCTTCTATAAAAGGGAGATAGTAATAGTTCCTACATCTTAGAACTATGTGAACATCAAACAAGACTATATATTTGTAACTGTAGCTTAAATCACTTTCTTGAGATCTAAAACCCATAAATACTTATTCAACATCTTTACTCAGGTATCTAGTAGGCTCCTCAAACTTAACATGACCTATACACTACTCTTGAAGTCTTTCCCTCAAATAACCTCCTTCCCTGACTTTCTAATCTCTGTAATTTATCCACTTCTTCAGGTCATAAACTTAGGACTCACCCTTGAATCTTATTTATTCAAAACCTTTCAGCCAATCCATCAGCAAATTCTGTGAACTCTACCTTCAGAATAAGTCTTGAATCTTAACATTTTCGATACCTTCCTTGCTCTCATATTATTCAAGCCACCATCCCTCCCATCCCTCTTACCAGAGCAATTGCAATAACTTCCTAGCTGGTCTTACTCCACTACTCTTGACCCTATCTGTTTTTTTTCCCCCTCCAACAACAGCCAGAGTGATTCTGTAAATCTTTAAAGTAGATAAACTCTCCCCTGCTTAAAATTCTTCAGTTACTGAATCCAAAACATAAGAAAGTGTTGGGGAGGATGTCTAGAAAAACGAACCCTCATTCACTGTTGGTGGGAGTCTGAACTGGTACAACCACTATGGAAAACAGTATGGGGGTTCTTCAAAAAGTTAAAAACAGAACTACCCTATGATCCAGCAATCATACTACTTGGTTTTTACCCACAAAATACAAAAACACTAATTCAAAGAAATACATGCACCCCAATGTTTATAGCAGCATTTATTTATAATAGCCAAATTATAGAAGTAGCCCAAGTGTCCATTGGATAGATGGATGGATGGAGGAATGGATAAAGAAGGTATGGCATATATCTATATTGGAATATTATTCAACCATAGAAGAATGAAATCATGCCATTTACAAGGACACGGATGGAGCTAGAGAATATTATACTAAGTGAAATAAGTTAGAGAAAGACAAATATCATATGATTTTACTCATATGTGGAATTTAAGAAACAAAACAAATGAGCAAAGGAAAAAGAGAGAGAGAGACAGAGAGAGAGAGAGAAAGAGAGAGATGGAGAGAGAGAGAGAGAGAGAGACAGAAGCCAAAAAACAAACTCTTAACTGCAGAGAGTAAATTGATGGTTACCAGAGGGGAGGTGAATTGGGAATGGATGAACTAGATGATGGGGATTAAGGAGTACACTTGTTGTGATGAACCTGAGTGTTGTATGGGAGTGATGAATAATGATACTGTACACCTGAAACTAATATATTATATATTAACTATATTGTAATTAAAATTAAAAATTAAAAATGATTTCATAGAAAGACTAGAATGGTGGTTGTGAGGTACTGGGAGAGGAATAAACAGAGTGATAAAAGTCAAAAGGTACAGATTTTCAGATACAACAAGAATAAGTTCTATTGACTTAATATATGACATAGTGACTAAAATTAGAAATGCACTGTTATAAACTGGAAGGTAAACTAAAAGTAGATCCTAAGCATCATTCATACATACATACATACATACAAACAAAAAGAAAGCAAAAACACAGAATTACCTCTGTGACATGATGAGTGTATTAATGATCTTGATCTTGGTAATCATTCCACAATGAAATGTGTATATCAAATGAACACTATGCCGTCATACCAATTATTTTTCAATAAAGTTAAAAATATTAAAAATTTTAAAAAAATGCTTCAACTAATTCCCATCCCACTAAAAATAAAGGATGATTTTATTTTATGCAATTTATCATCAATGATACCACCTTACAGCATCTGGTCCTGGCCATAAATTCATCTTTATCTGCCTTGTTAATGTTTCCTCTGTCCACTGGCCCCTTGCTGTCAGTTACATCAAGCTCATTCCTGCCTCAGTGCCTTTGTAGTTGCTATTCTTTCTACCTATGGTGTTTTCTTTTAGATATTTGCATGACTTGCTTCCTCACTTTACTTACATCTCTGTTCAAATTTATTTTCTCAAGGAAGGGCTGGATTAAGTCTTTTTAGGAAAATTCATATAAAATATCCCTCCCTCATCCCTAATGCTACACATTAGAAAAATCACAACTTGTTGTATTCTTTATTACATATACCTATAAATTCCTCATAAAAGCTATTAGGTCAATGTTTCCATTTCCCAGATGGGGTAGCTGAGGGTTAGACAGATGGATAACTTGCCCAGAATGACCTGATTGTTAAAAGTTTGGAGTCAGCCCAAACTCTTGTTTCTGTGCCCAGTGATCATACAATAGAAGATGATTCATGCAATATAATGGTGAAAAGTCACCATTCTTTTGATAGCGAGAGTTGATTTAGCTAGTATTAGTTCTGGGGAAATTCTTCTTTTAGTGCGTAGTATTAATGCCTGGGAGAAGATAGAACACCGCAGAGGGCAGGGGTCCATTTTTTGATCCATGGTATCAAACATACTAGAACCAGACATGTTCTTAAATCCATCATTATTCTACTGTGCTTCCTCTGTTTCCCAAATCACTGCCAAGATATCAGTTTCAGTTGTAACAGCTCTGGAAGTGAATGTAATTTTGTCATGCTGTGGAAGCAGGAATTTAATGCTGTTCTGAGTTGGGGGAGAAATGAGAAGTTATACCTAATTTTCCCTGTTGCTGATTTTACTGCTGTAAGAGATGTCAGTGGCACTTAGGTGATCTGCTGCTGTCAAGGCTGGTGTGGTGGAGGAATTTGGAAGAACACAACAGTTTCTGTGGTGGCAAAAGGAGGAAGTGCAGATGGAGAAGACAGCTGAAGTTGCTGAACGGTCAGGCAGCCCCAAAACCATAGCTCACCAGCCATGTTCTCTAACTGAGGCCTCTGGTAATTTATTGAGCCTGTGAGGACAGACTAAAAAGCACTTGTGGAAAACTCAGGTTGAAATTATTTGAGAAAGTTATAATTCTGTAGATTAGTGCTGTGGCAAAGGCAAAACAAAATGAAATATATATGTTCCAGGATTTTTCAAAAAGGCAAAACTGTTTCTGGTTCTTTTTTTTTTTTTTTTTTGGCTTATGGAAACCAATGCTTTTTTTCCTGAGCATGTGCATCCATACAGCCCACCTTGTGATCCCTAGAACCTTCATTCTTCCTGATGTCCCCAAAAGTACAAGCTATCTTTAAGTATCTTAGAAGCTTCTCACAGTATGTTGGAGCATGGGTCCAGTCACATGATTTCTAGTTTTCACTAGTAAGTTAAAGCATGGGATTGAAAAGTTTATCTTAGACCAGTAGAGCAACCAGGACCTTTCCTCACCATCCAGTCTTTCTAGCTTTGTGTTTTTGGATCTATGGATCTATGACTGGTTTAATTTGTGTGTGTGTGTGTGTGTGTGTGTGTGTGTGTGTGTGTGCGTGTGTGTGTTGGGATATAGCAGGGGGTTGCAGATATGGTGCTCAGAATAACTAAATGAATTGTGGCTCCCTAGAAAACGTACCACATTTTAATATTGTTTTCAAAAGTTTTGGTGTAAGTTTTAATTTGACATGTTTCTTTTGTTTATCATACCTTCCCATTTTCTCCTTTAGTAGTTTGCATGTTGTACATCTCGTTTAGCACTTCTCTTATATTACTGTTTTATTCAGTTAATATACTTGAATACTCACTATGTACTAAACAAGTTTCTGGGTACTGAGAATATAATGGTTAGCAAGATAGTTTATAAAAATATATGTACATAGATAATTCTTGAATTATTTTATATAATAGATTGAAATCTGCCATTTTGAAATAGGTAAAATGTACAAGCATATTAATTGCTTTTGATATAATACTTTTATTCATTAGCACTTATTAATCTCTGATTATGAATGAGATAATGGTATCAGCCATAAGGAACTTTTAGTCAGTCAGAGGAAAGACATTATAATAAATGATTTCTACAAAATATAACTGTGTAATGAAGTCTATAAAAGTAGGGACTGGGCCTGTCTTGCTGACCCTTATATTTTCAGGAGCTCATCGTAAAAACAGTAAAGGTGTTCCTCAAGTGAAAAATCAGAATTTTTTTGTGAACAGCAAAATCAAGTTTTAGAACTTGTGCTCTACATAAGAAACATCCAGGGAGCATTTTCAAGATACACATTCATGAGCCTCTTACCTGAATCACTTATTGCATCACATCTTTGAGGGGTAGATCCTAGTTTTTGTTATTTCTAAGTGTTCTTCAGCGAATTTATTGCTAAGCCTGAGTTATGAAGGACTGAATTTGAGAGTGGTTCCATGGTGCATGCCAAGGGGCTTTGTTGAAGGCTTTGTCATTTACATCACTTTCAGTAATGATTTAGATCAGGAGTCAGCAACTGTGACCCATGGGCCAAACCCAGCCCACTGCCTATTCTTGCATGGCTTGTGAAGCTAGAGTGGCTTTTACATTTTAAAAGAGTGAAGAAAATCAAAAGAAAAATAATACTTTGTAATACATGAAAATTAGATGAAATTTAGATTTCTGTATATACAAATAAAATTATATTGGATCACAGTTCCCCTCACTCATTTTGTGTTGTTCATGGCTACTTTCCCACTACAATAGCAGAGTTGAATAGCCAAGATAGAGACTATATGGCCTGCATAGCTTAAATATTCACTGTCTTGCCCTGTGCAGAAAAATTTGCCTACTCCTATAATAGGAAGAGAATATTCATTACATATTTCACAAGATATGAATCTGGGAGATATAGTTAGAGAAGAAAAATATTCTTGCCATTCTGGAGAGATGGGCCAAATCAAGCAAGATAAAATATAGTATGTAAGATAGGAAGGTCCTACTTGTTGGCCTAAATAAAACAACCACACGATTATGAGCAATTTAGCTTTTTGGACATGAAAAATGACATAAGAGATTTTAGTTGACAGTAAATTCAAATAGATATCAATTTTGTATGATTATGACCACTAATAATCTAATGTGAGATGGACCTGTAGGTAGAAGTATGGCATATAAAATAAGGAATGCTAAGATTACACCTACATAATTCATTTCAGTTTGGGGTGGCCTACTTCAGAATGGGATAGATATCTGAAGTATTTTCAGGGGGAGCTATTAGGATGGTGAAGGGATACAAAATCATGCCAAGTGATAGATTATTTATTCTGAGGAAAAGAAGACTCTCAGGGGACATAACAGATAACACTCTTCAAATATTTGGGTGAATATCATGTGGGAAAAGGATTAGGTTTATTCTGTGTGAGCCAAAGGGGTAAAGTGGTTATGGAGATGGAGAGTGCAGGCCTGTTAGGTTCAAGATAAATAAATATTCACACTAATTATTCAGATATGGACTTTTATCCCTCACAATGTGATTCCTTTACCTCTCTGGAAGGTGTGGACAGCATCTAGAAGAATTCTAAGTTATTGGTGAGATTTGAGGATTAGAAGGGAAATTAGATGAAATTCCAAGTAAGATCTCTCTCAATGTTAAGTCTCACAGAGAATAATTCCATTATGTCATGCATGTAATTTGATATTCCTTGTTCATTCATTGGACATTGACTATTTGCAGAACATTCTGTTTATAATTTTGAAGGCTACAAAGGGAATCCATGATGTAAGTTGGGGAGACAAAGGAACTTTGCAAACAAGACAGAAACACATAAAACACAAAGATGAGTGATATATAAACTGAAATTCTGTTGTTGCTCAAAGAGGGTGGGATCAGTGGAAACTTCAGGAAGGAAGTGGGCTCTGAACAGAGCTTTGAAGATTGGTTTTAATTTGGATAGGCTCTGGTAAGAACACAGAAGCTATAGGTGATGGAACTAGCATGAGCAAATGAACAAATATCAGTTAAGGGTGGGGGAAAAGGGGTAAGTTAGGTGATAGGTATGGTGGAGAGAAAGCAGTAGTGCTTACTGAACAACATTCATCCATGACTCATTTAACGCTTAAGGAGTACCTACTATGGGAAACCACAGTGCAGTGCAAGAGGTTACAAGGACAAATAATGATTCCTTTCCTCAAGGGGCTCCCCGACCAGAAACAGGAAAATCAATGTCAACATCCTCTCTATAGTAGCTTAATTCTTGTGTGACTTAGCCAGAAGATAAATTAGGGGAAATTTCTTGGGTTAACTTTCTCCAGTTTGAAAAACTAACCAACCATCATTTAACAAATATTTATTGAACGTCTGCATTGTTCTAGCTCCTTGAAATCAGTGAACAGAACAGAGAGCCCTCCTGCTAACCAGAACATAAGCCAAATGTTGTTTTTTTTTTGTTGTTATTCCCAGGTCCTTCAAGAAACATAAAATGTTATTTACTGTTTTACAAATTTTAAGAGAGCAAAATCAATACAGAAATAACTTCTTTGGCTTTCAGAAGGATATTCAGAGCCCTGTCTGCGAAGAAAACGCTTTGAAATACTCAGCAGTGTCTCTTTAAACCTATGCTCTTTCTTGAGCGGCATTTGTATTTCTGTCATCCATCCCATTTTGTTTTTGTTTTTGTTTTTTTAGCACCTGCAAAATTTAAACTGGAAATTTCATCCTTTGTGTCTCAGCTCTTGTCACTCTAAGCGTCTCTTGTTGTGCGAATCAGTATTGGCTCTTCATACAAATAAAATGCAAATCATATCCTTGCCAGAGCTAAACACTTATCTCAATGAAATCAGAACAAATACTTGAAGGTTAAAACTGAGATTCATTGCTTAGCAGAATAAAGAGAAAAACACTGAATGCAACATGAATTTTCCACTGAGATGAATTCCAAATACAAGCCAAAAACTCAGTAGAGATAAAAATACTTCTCATGCCAAATGATAGATTTTGATATCTAGAGCCAGATATCAGACTTATTTCTCAGCTATTTTTTCTTTCACATGAAATTTAATATTAAGCAGCTGATGGCTTCTCACCATTGAAAAAATGCCATATGAAGTTTCACAAAGTAAAGCAAGTTAACTCTGGTGTCCAGGTCAAATGACTATCCAAAAAAAAATGTGGCTTGTCTGGTCACCAAACAGAACCTAGAATTTTACCCAATAGTGAGTGCTGAGCTGCCTTGTTTTTTTATTCAGTTGTGTCTTGTTCTATGTAATTGACTTCCCTAGCCCACAATTTCCCCATATGTTAACTCTGTGAGTCTGAATATCACTCTTCAGGCCGTTGCTTTGGTCCATAGAATAAACATTAGTATATTAGATTCCATTATTTATTTTGAAAAACTATTCTCCTTTATGTGTCTAAGAAGTTAAAGTGACCACACATATTACTATGTTATAGATTTGTTTTTTAATACTCTGATAATATTTTCAGTTTAATTGGTTCTCTTTACAGCTATACACATTTTGTGATATATGCTTAAAAACATTAATATGAGCAGGGACTCATAGACTGCCAGTGTCCATAACACAAAAACAGCTCAGAACCCCAAGTTCTGTAGTTGACTGATGAAGTACTCTGACCCACTCTCTTGTGGCTCCTCATGTTGTCCCCTGCAAGATAGGCAGGGTCCCAGCCAAATATATTAAAGAAATTGATGAAGAAAAAAGACCTATAAAGCAATGTTCATTCACATTATGGATTGAATTACATGGCTGGTATTCATAGTTATTTTTACTTTGTTGATTTTGTTTACTTTGTTTGTTACTTTGTTCTGCTGATTTTAGACTTTGTTTGAAGTCTAAGCAAAAACAAAGAAAACAAAATGACTTGTTAAAAATCATCATTAGTGTGAACCAGTGTCTGTTGATAGGCATCCATTGTCGAGATGACTGAGCCAGGGTAATGAACGGATGGATACTGTTTCTGCAGTTTAGGTAGCTACTGGCTGTAAACAAGAAGCACTTTCCAAAGATGTTATCTTAGTTCTGGGCAAAAATAACATAAGTACTTACCCATTTCTGATACCATAGACACCAGGCAGGTCTGATGCTTACTGGAAGCTATATAATTGTAGTTATTCCTTTTGCTGTTTTCAGAAAGGAAAAAAAGGCTTATGTGTGTAGGGCTAGGGAGGTGGGGAGGGATCCTCCCAAAGGATGAAGTCCTCCCATTCAGAAATCATCTTGAGAGGAAACTCATACTGTCTTATGAAACAAGAGATGCTACTTTATGTCATGTTTTGGTGATGGTGAATTTAATTGTTCATTTATATATGGATTCTTATGTGAACGGATTTCATCCTGGCATTTCATGTTTAATAGAATTAAAAATATATTATTCTATTGAACTAACAATGGAAGAATAAAAACAGGATATTCATGAGGCCCAGATCTACAGTTCTTATCAGTTCTCTGGAAATCCTTTTTGCATGTGTCTAAATAGCACAAAGGTCCAAACAAGTTATAAGTCTGTGTCTGTCTAACAACTTGGAATAAGATTTTCTTTTAATTAGTAAGGATTATTTTTATAGAATTTTACCATGAAGGCTGTTCTTTTTAGACTAGCCTTTTAAAATATCCACTCAAATAGAAAAAGAAGTAAAACATTTCTTATTTCTTTATGACAAAATAAACAACCCATGACCTGATTACTAGAATTAATTGCTTATACTCAAATGCTGCAGTGTAACTGCAGATAAACTTTTACTACCATTCATCTAAATTTTGTTTGAGTGTATGACCTGTTTTTGTTCATGTGTAATTATAGGTGACCTACATTTCTTATATTAAATATTCACTGGTAGACTTTAAGAATTTTTAAAATTATGATTTCTAGGAATTGACCCTTATATTAATCATTATAATTTGAGGAAATTTTAAGCCTTACTTAGCTTTCATCATTTTGGACTTACAGCAACGCTGTGGAATAAACAATATGATCGCTTCTGTTTTACAGACGAGGAAATTCAGTACATCAGTCAGCTCAGGCTGCCATAACAAAATGTTTTAGACTGGGTGGTTTAAATGACAGGAATTTATTGCTCACAGTTCTATAGACTGGAGGTCTAAGATCAAGGTGCTGGCTGACTTGGTTCCCCAAAAAAGGCTCTCTTCCTGGCTTGTAGATAGATTGCGGCCTTCTCACTGTGTTCTCACATGGCAGAGAGATATTGGGCTTTGGTGTCTCTTCCTCTCTTTGTAAGGACATTAACCTTGTCATGAGAGACCCACCCTCTTGGCTTCATCTAAACCTAATTACTTCCCAAAGGCTCTACCACCAAGTACCATCATTGAGGATTAGAACTTCAACATATGAAGTTAAGGAAGATACATTTAGTCCCTAACACTCAGGGTTTAAGGAGGCTAAATAATTTGCTTAATGTTATAGAGCTAGTAAGTGGTTAAAAATGAAATAAGCTCCAGAAACTTGCTAAAATAGTAGTTTACATTGGTATGACGGCTTTAAAAAGTATCTTTAATTTGATTCTTCTTTACCATCCTCACCACAAGCACCCTGTCAAAGAACTATGTAGCTAGATTGCCTCTCTTCTGCACTGCCTTGTTTAGGATCTATTCTCCACATAATAAATTGAGGGATCCTTTCAATTCTCAACCTTGTATGTTGGTTTGCCATTTATAACCTAGAAGTGGCCTCCCATCTCATTCAGAAAAAAACTGAAAGTCCCCTCCATGGTTCTGAAGGTCTTCCTGACATCATTTGACTGTGACCTTGTCTCTAATCCTTCCCTTTCTCTGTCCTGTCTGCCCTAACCCAAGCCCTTTCTTGTTCAGTGCTTACACTCCTTGTTCCTTCTGCCTGGAGTAATCCTCTTTCTCAGACAGGCAGCCGTGTTTCCTATATCCCACAGAACTCCACTCCCCATCCTATCTGATGTAAACATGGCCTGCCCCTGCAACTCTCTATTCTTTAGCCTCTTATTTGTCATCAAACCATGTAGTGCTACCTCACATTATTATATGTTTTCTGAATGTGTTTTTATACCTGCCTCTCTTAGCCGAATGCAAGTTTCCTATGAACAGAGACTTAATTTGTTCTTGTTCATATCACTGGCATCTCAAACAGCACCTGACATGTAGTAGATACCCAACCATTACTTGTTGGGTTTACAAACTGATGATGACTCTAAGGTATTGAAGTGTATCATTCCCATAGAGATAAAGAGGCTCAGCTCAGAGGTGCTGAGAGCCGTGTCTGAAGTTCCCTAGTATGTGACAGACAAAACCATGACTGACACCCAAAATCGTTTTACTTTAAATGGTCTCCCCATTACACTCTCCTACCCTTTCCTGTAGGAGCTCAGAATAAGTAGAAAACCATGCTGTTGTGAAAGGAGAAGTGGCAGAAGAGAACTGAGATTTACTGTCAGATCTGTGTCAAATATTGCACTAGGTAATCTCCTCTACAATCCTAAGAGGTAGCAATTATTATCCTCAATTCACAGATGAGAATAAAACATAGATTATATTACTTGTCCATATCATTTAGCAAGTCACTAGAAGATAATTTGTTCAAACCCTGGTTTTTATCTGTGGAAACACTCTTACCCAGGAGATGCTGATGAGGGACCCTGTATGAAAGTCTTCTCTAGACCTTCATTATCTCAGGAGTGAAAGGAAGAGAGTGGCTCTACCTTAGATGATAGCAAAGTTTTTTTTTTAGAATTTATAAAACCACTTGTCTTGTGCCCTTGCACTTTTGTTTACTCAGGCCATTCAGAGCTAAAACAAAAACCAGAAACCTCTGGGTTTTGAAAGCAATCTGTTAAAGACTATAACTTGCCTGTCATTAAACCAAGAGTATTTATACATCAAGCCTACAGTCTTATTACTCGGCAAAGCAGGGATAGTGTGGTTAAGGTAGCCTTTAAACTTTTCTTACACAGATTATATAGAAAAGTGAGCAGCAGGATGCACACAGAGACAAATTAGTGGTGCTCCTAGGCAGGCTGTTTAAATTATTTTTAGGCAGGAGACATACTGTACACACCAGGTTTTAGATGTGAGTAATTAATATGAAATGTTACCTCTCTCTTTGCCTGTAGTCACACTGAGCCTTCTTTATTTCTTGCTCTTTCTTCTCAGTTCCATTTCCTAGTATCTCACATATCGTCTGTCTTGTAGATGGCTCTTTTACTGTGAAAAATTTTCTTGTTATGTTGGCAAGAAGGTCCTTACAAAACTGGTGGTGGCTGCAGCAGCCATGCCCAGGCCCTGTCACTTCTCTGGTGCTACACCTGAGACCTTGGCTCCCCTTATGTGATGGCCAGAGGCATTTGTTTAGACTCACTAGTGCTGATATAGGGAGTTATAGGGAATTGGGACAGGTTGCTCTAATGGGCCTTTCTTTAGTGTGCTCCTGTTTACTCAAGACGCCCATTAGAAGCTTTCTTCTAGACTTAGGGGAAGCAAAAGCAAAAACAAAATAAAACCAAAACAAAGCAAACAACAGCAACCACAACAACAAAACCAAGGTGATAGAAGAGATTATTCAAAGAAGTGTTCCCTTAACATCTGAACAAATTTCCCTTTCCTTCCTTCCATAGATCTATTTATAGCATTGCACAAGGAGAACTGATATTAAAATGGAGACCTTGAGGCTCTGCTATATCCTGGGTCATCTAATAAGGTTTAAAACACACACACACACACACACACATACACACTCTACATAGTAAGGCATTTAATTTGTTTGGGGGAAGTTAACTTTATGAGAACACCTAACACAGGTTAGGTTTTTATAAATACTTAAGGGAAAATAAAATCTATTACAAAAATAATGGACAAATATTTTTTTAAGTGTTAAAAATTAGAACTGTTTTCCCACATACACAGAACTTGGATTCTAATAACCATTGATATAATCGCTTCTTTCATTTGTGCCATGGACACAAAAGTAGTGACCACTGGTGCTTGGCACTGGAGTGAGAAGAAATGAAAAAGAGCTGTAACATTTTTAATATAAGATTTCCAGACATAAGATTACTGTGTATTCACATTGCCTATACATTATTAATGTATAAAATAAATGGAATTTCTGTTAATTTTAAAGAAATTCAGTGTATCAGTTCAGGTCTACCATGATGCTTTAGTAACTGCCAGATTTTAGAAGCTGGATGAGTGCGAGGTGGGTACTTCATCCATGATGCCAATAGAGCACCAAATAAATTTGAGTATTTTTAACTATGAGATAGCATACCATCATATTTCTTCATCTCCTGAATGAAGAAATATGTGGTAATTCCTTCAGAGACCCTTTTCTTTGGTGTCATTCAGCCTGAGAAAGCCAAGCACTCTTTACTTTGTGTGACTGGGCAATAATTGTTTTTGATAGTGAGAAAAGATACATAGCATGAAGTAGAAAATGCAACCTGAGAATAAGTTTTAAAAGAAAAAGAATTTACATTACAGTCATGAAAATATAAATATGCCTACCTTCACACGCTCTGGGAAGATTTAAAGCAAGATGAAAGGAAGAACAAGCATCTGAGCACTTATTATCACCTCCACACCTGAGCTCTGGTTCACACTTTGTTAAAATTTTAATGTTTATATTTGAGGAAGAGACAGAGTGCAAGCAGAGGAGGGGCAGAGAGAGAGGGAGACACAGAATCTGTAGCAGGCTCCAGGCTCTGAGCCATCAGCATAGAGCCTGATGCAGGGCTTAAACTCACAAATCGTGAGATCATGACCTGAGCTGAAGTCGGACGCTTAACCATCTGAGCCACCCAGGTGTCTCTCTGGACCAAACTTTCATCATCTGCAACCTGGACTCTTGCGTGGCCTCCTGACTGTTGTCTCTGCTTTCAAACCTGCCATCTCCTATTCCTAATATAGGAGCTACAGGGATCTTGTGAAAATGTAAGGCCAGTTATCTGATTCCTCCATTCAAACCTGTCCAGTGGCTTCCCATTCACCCAGAGTAAAAGCCAAATACTTACAATGATCATGAGATTTATATAACTGTCCCCTTCTCCCCATAACAGCTGTGCCCTTGCTCAGCCCTGTTCAGCCACACTGGCCAACTGGCTTTCCTTAGACCCCCAGATAGGCTCCCATGTCAGGCTTTTCCCATTTCTGTTCCCTCTGCCAACTCTGCCTTTTGTGTTCTCTCACCTTCCTCAGCTCTGCTCAAATTTCACCATCTCAATCATGCCTTCCCTGATTTCCCCATTTATACTTTGAAAAGCAGGGATATCCATAGTGACCATAACATTACTTAGCATTCAAAATTCTCAAATGATGGTGGTAAAGTATAAATTTCTCTCTGCATGGCTCCACTATTTTCAGTTAGGCTAGTAGGTTTAACCCTAATGGGGGCAAAGGGCATTGCAACTGAGAAGGGAAAGGAGCAGATTCTTCTTAAGGACTGACAACATGTCTTTCAGGGACACCCTAGTGAATGGATTCCAAATTAAACCATAAATATGTATTGATTGCCTATTCTTTAGGAATTGACATAGGAGTTACTGAGTTGGGTAAGAGATGAAGGGACCCAGGTTTTAAGTTTAAGATGATCTATGAGAAGAGATCAATCAAATACTCAAGAGAAATAACAGCAAAATAAGTATGAAATAGGGTGTTATTTCTAGGTGAAATACAGATCTTCCTCAACTTAAGGTGGGGTTTATCCTGATGAACCCATCATCAGTTGAAAATATTGTTAAATGAAAATCCATTTATAATACACCTAACTTAACAGAACGTGGTAGCTTAGCCTTGCCTACCTAAACATGCTCAGAAACTTACAAAGTTATCTAACAAAAAGTCTATTTTATAATGAGGTAGAATAATATCTCATGTAATTTACTGAATACCGTACTGAAACTGAAACACAGAATGGTTGTTTGAGTACAGAATGGTTGCAAGTATGTCGGTTGTTTTCTCTCATTGCACAGCAGACGGGGGAGCTATAGCTCACTGCCGCTGGCCAGCATCATGAGAAAGTATCATACTGCTAGCCCAGGAAAAGATCAAAATACAAAATTCAAGGTGTGGCCTCTACTGAATGCCTATTGCTTTTGTGCCATTGGTAAAGTTAAAAAATTGTAAGTCAAACCATTGTAAGTCTGGGACCATCTGTATAGTAAACCATTCTCTTTTTGATGTATTGCTGCAAAACTGATCAGATTATTGACCTGGAATTAGATCGTGCTTAATTTGATGGATCATTACAGTGACAAAAACGGCAGCATTTTTTTGTCCAGAGTTGTGGCATATTACATTGAATTAATGCAGTTCAAATTTAAAGTACCTTGATATTATTCAAAGTTTTTCATAGATAATGCAATATTATGAGAGGTAAAATGGGCTATTTTTGCTTTGTGTGCACTGTGATTAGTTAAAGCTGATTATGACACATTTTTAGTATCTAAATATAACATAAGATGCTAACTTTTAAAAATAGACTTGATTATTCTCAGGCAGTGGCTGGTGAGGGTAGAAGAAGCTGTCTGGAGTTGATTAAATGGTGGGAGGGGTTCTGGGTCACATGGAAAAGATATAGAATGCAAATACATTTGTAGAAATTACAAAGTCTTCATATATTTTCTAGAATTTTACTTTTATGTTTGCAAAACCACTTGAATTATCTGCTTTATGATCTCTCATGGGCATAAAATAACTTAAGTTATTTACAACACCTGTTATATTATTTAGATGATAGGTCTTAAATACATATTAACAATGTATTTTAATTAAAGGATGAAAACAGATGTCACCATTAGCAAATATAATGGGAAGGAAATTACATCTTGTCACTTGTCTTGAAATGCACTCCAGAATGGCTTAGAAAATACTGTACCTAATGACGGCTGACTAATTCAGTATACTGTGCAAGTAAAATTCAGGAAGCTTGTATTTCTCTGTTTTTAAAAAATGAAAAAGAGGAAACCTTTTGGAATACATTTCTTAGTCCTCAGATATTTAATTTAGGGTTTACAAGTAGGATATTTGCTCGAGCTGCTTTTAAAAACCTGAACTCAACCTAGACACTTTATTTCATAATTCTAAATCTTACTTACGTATTGCAATCCATTAAATAATGTTAGATGGCATAGAACAAAAACAGATGCTTTATCTGATTTGTTTTCACTGTTTTCTCTGTATATTATTTAAAAAATAGCTAATATTTTATAGAGTACTTATAGGTAAAATCCGCACCTCTCTATGCGCTATACATAAATTATCTATTTTAGTCCCCACAACAATCCTGTCTGTAAATGGGCAGGTATTATCTCTATTTCAGAGAAGAAAAGTAGAGTATTGATGTGTTAATTTGACAGGCCACAAAGTTAGTAGAAGGAGGATCCCAGGAAAGGATATTTGGCCCCAGAAGCCTTGGGCTCTGCTGTCTTCTCAGGTATTGGTACTAATGTGGATTAAATCCAAAACCAAAGAAATATGTTAGCACCCGTACTTCCTGGGGGGAAGAAGCCAATAAATAATACATTTCCTTTCTCTACCTAGAGGAGGATTGACCCATCTTTGTTACCCGCTCTCTGTGGATAAGTAGATAAGATGGCACCTTTGACCAGACAAGACAGGATTGTTACTGGTCATCAAATAGAGAGCCTGGTAACTGAGATGGGTAAGCATTGAACTTGACCAACCAAAGGATCTGTCCATGGAGACGGAGTCATTCATTAGCTGTCTGAAAATTAGGGAATGTTACACTTCTCACTTCCCCATTGTGGCTTTGTGATTTCTAGGAAACAGCAGCTTGCAGAGCTTCGTGGAATTGTTCACATTTTAGAGGAATTATTCTGATCAAATATTACAAATGTAAGGTACTGATTCTTTGTCCAAATTACAGTGAAAGGTTCCCTTTAGCCACTATATCCCAGATTATATTTTATCATTCAAACAAACAAGCAGCAAAACTTATTTAACACACTAATGTGAATACATTCAATGTACATAAGTGTATTAGATATTAAAAATAAAAGGGAACCCAACTTTTTTATATGCTAGAAGCTTTCTATATGTCAGTCATTTATCAACCATTTCAGAGCATTGGGAATACTTAAGATTTAGGTAGTCTACATTATTCAGTTCAAAATAGCCTAATGATAATAGTCTTTTTAAAATATCAGATTTTTGAATCTCCTTCCCCCCCCTTTGTATGAATTAGCAATGACCATTTTAAAAGACTGAAAAATTTTTCAGTCAATATTATGTGTGTTTCCCACAGTGGTCATAACTTGTAGACTTTCCACAAAACAAAATATACCAGCAGACTCACCTTTCTCCCTCTCATCTCATAAAGATGACCTTTCTGCTCTTTGTCATTGGTCAATTTATAGATGATCTAAGTCACTCATACCAATACCTATATGCCAGAAAATCCTGCCAGTCATAACTGCTTCCCAAAATTATCAGCTAAGTGTACTCAGAAACTTAAAAGCAAAGTACTTTCTTTTCTCATGTATTATCTATGTGTATGTATAATAATAATCGCTAACATCTATTGAGCTTTTACCATGTTCTAGACTCTATACTAAGCACTTCACATTGATCATCTTAATTAACCCTCCCCAAATCCTATAAAGTTGCTATTATTATCACCAATTTATAAATAGGAAACTGAAGAATATAATTCAGATAATTTCTTCATGATCATATGCTTAAATTTTTATATTTAATCCATTCCAAAAAGCAATTGTGAAGTGAAGTGGGTTTATTTTTTCCCCTCCCCGTAGTAATAAAACATAGCAAGTCTGGTGAAAATACTCAAGAATACAGAAAGATAATGTTTACAGTGGGCTATAGAGGCATGAATGGAGTACCCAACACTTTGGCTTTTATTATACGTGTAGACATCACCTTCTTCAAAATTGCCAACACATGGGAGTTTGCTCACTGTGTATTAGGTCTATTACATGACCAAATGGCACATTCTGGAAAAGCTCAAGTGGCATGTAATTAGATGTATTTAATATTGATCAATTACGTATTTATGATGCAGATGGCATCAATATTACCTATTAGATTGCTTTCTTAAAAACTAACTTCATCTCTTTCTAAAATTTCATTCCTATTAAATATGCTACTTTATAGTTTCGCTTCTTTTCACTTGATTTTCTTCTCTTGAACTGTGCTGTGAAATGAGAGAACCTGCTTGTCAAAGTATTAAAATGACTCCCTCTTGTGTCAGATATTCAGTTTTAGACCTCTGATAGATCTAGACTATTAGAAAGCAGTGCTATTATTCCGTAATTTAGAAGCAATATATTGAGTGAGACCTAACAGACAAAGCTTCTACACATGCAGTGCCTCACAGCACCCGGGAGCACAATGAAGGTGTTTTTTGGCAGATGAAGTGGAGCAAGTATTTAAATGTGTGCTAGTGGGCCTCCGTGTCCTGAGATGTCTTCCTTTAATGCTTACTCAGGAGTGGCCTCCTATGGTAAATTGAAAACGGAATTAAAAATAAATGCTTGACTGAAGTAACAGGCTATAAAACACTAATAGCTAATCGTCAGCTATGCTCTTATTTTTCCTAAGTGTCATCTCTCAGTGCTTTCAGAACACTGTTGGATGCTGATTGGATGAACTACATCTTTAACAGTGCTAAATGGAAGACAAAAAAACTGACAAAACCTTTAATATATAATTTTCAAAGGGAATGTAAAATGAGGGTCCTCCACAAAAGAGCAAAAATTGCAACACTTTATAAATTTCTTTTTTGTTCCTTTTCAGCTATCTCCTAAACCATATTTTTTTCTAATAAGTTACACCCCATGCTGATTCAACCAATTTTATTTAGCACATTAGATATTTTAAAGAAAAATAGTTTAAATAAGAACTCGGTGCAAAAATTAAAATCTTTAGTGCCATCTGCTGGACATTTAAATTACAGACTAAATGTGGTTTTAGACAATCTGAAAAACAGTTTTTTCAACTGTAGTAACTTTAAAAAGTATCCAATAATATCTGAAGTAAATTTCTGAATTACCAAAATGTTTAGGAAATACATAGAGTTATATATAAATATTTTATAACATGTATAAACAATATATATTATGAGAGACGTTGTTAGGGCAAACTTTTTGTAAGCTTTATTTTTTGAGCAGTTTTAGATTCACAGCAAAATTAAGGAGAAGATTTCCTCTTAATTACAGAGATTTCCTATTTACCTTCTGCCCCCACACCTGCAGAGCCTCTCCTATTATCAACATCCCCCAACGGTAGTAAATTTGCTACAATTGATGAACCTACACTGACACATCATAATCTTCCAAAGTCCATAGCTTACATTAGGGTTCGCTCTTGGTGTTGTACATTCCATGGGTTTGGACAAATATATAATGACATATATCCACCATTATGGTACCATACAGAGTAGTCTCCCCAATGTAGAAATCTTCTCTGCCTCATTTATTTATCCCTCCCTTTTCCCTAACCCCTGTAATGAACATTTTTAAAAACCTACAAATAATAATATGTACATATCTGTGATTCATAAAATCATAAACTTTTAAGATGGTAGATATCAAATTATATAGCAAAATTTAAAAATTTTTCAGGGGCACCTGGGTAGCTCAGTTGGTTAAACGGTCTGACTTCAGCTAAGGTCATGATCTCGTGGTTCATGAGTTCAAGCCCCACGTCGGGTTCTGTGCTGACAGCTCAGAGCCTGGAGCCTGCTTTGGATTCTGTGTCTCCCTCTCTCTCTGCCCTTTCCCTGCTCATGCTCTGTCTCTCTCTGTCTCTCAAAAATAAATAAATGTTAAAATATTTAAAAAAAATTTTTCAGCATATTTTCATATAGGCTGTCCCCCCAATTTTGCATTTATGATAAAAATTTTAAATTTAATTATGTGATGAAAATTAATTTTATCAAGTGTGATGAAAGATGTATGAAAAAATGCTTTCATTTTCATATTTAACCTTAATATAGGGATCTCTACTGTATTATAATCCCCAGATAATCTGCACCAGGATCACCGCAGTTGACCTTTAAAACGTCAGGGTCCTGGAATTTATCCCATATCTACTAAATCAGAAGCTCTGTAGGTTAGTCCAAATGCATGCATTTTAACAAAGCCCCTTAGATAATTCTGATGCAGTTTAAGAACATCAAGGAAACATCCTTCACAAATCAGTAACTTTTCATTCCTAGCCATATTCAAATGAGTATTCTTAAGATAGGAAAGTGTAGTGGAAAGTTGGAAGTAGAGATCCTAATTATCACAAGCTAGTTTTACGACTTTAGTTTCAAGCTTATACAATTCTCTTTCTTAAATTTCAGGAACCAGTCACAAGGATTGAAGGAGAAAACAAAGGTGAAATTCCAATGAAAGCTAACATGGTCATATAGAGAAATAGCACTTTATGTTTCTACAGATTGATGTTAAGTGAAAATTTAGCTTAAGTAAATTCAAACTATTGACAAATAGTTTTACAATTAGTTAGGGTTCAAATTGCAAAAGGAAGTTCAAGGCTGAAAAAAATACACTGCTATAAAGATGATTTCGTCTGTATTATAAAAATTTGCAGTTACCATCAGTCCCTTTTGAAGAATATTTTTATATGTTAAGTACCTATAAACAACTTGTATTTAAAATAAAAATTTTTGTAAAATATAATCTGAAAAAACACAAAAATATATTAGCACATTTTAAACAAGACTAATTATTCCTCTAAGCAGCAAAAAAACTATTTGCTTCAGTTAATAACAGCATATCATAAACCTTCTTTAATTTTGTGCATAGAGCCTAGAAGATTACATTTTGTTAAAACAGATCAAGTTTTATGTTCATGATCAAATTATGTTAGGCTTTGGAAAGAAAAAAACAATCTCTAATGCAGGGATGTGATCCCTATGTACAAAGGAAAAGGACCATTTCTGATATTATCAAAATGCCTTAAAATAAAGTGATAAAATAAGTAAAATTCAGGATCCTCTTATTTTGTTGTATGTTGTTTAATTTGTACCCCCTAGAGACTCAAGCAGTGCCTACTATATAGTTGGAGCTCAACAAATGTTTGTTGAATTGATGCTTATATCAAGAACTGTATTTGATACAATGGTAGACATACAGTATATGAGAAGGGTTTGTGAGAGTTGCTGATAGATAAATGAGTGGGAGCAAAGAGAGAATCATCCCAGGCTGAGGAACTGGACTATATCTTAGAGATTTTATTTTAGCAGTAGATTAAAATAATCGGTTCACTTTATTAGGAAGATCATTCAGACCATATGAATGATGAACTAGAGTGAGGAAATCCATTGGCCAGAGCCTACTTAAAAAGTTGATGAAATAAGCCAAATGAAGAATAATGAGAGTCTTCACCATAGGTGGTAGATTTGTGCCATGCAACTAATCACTGCAGAAAGGTTTTTGGGTTTGTTTGTTTGTATATATGCCTTGTATCTGAGTCTGAGTTTTACTTTGATTTGCTGTCTTCGAATCCTTTTTACTAGGTACATTAGACTAGACAGCTACTTATATGTATGTATAACTTTCTTAGGGCACTGCATTTATCAAAAGAAATTTACTGGTAGAGGCAAAATGCTCCCCATAGTGTTCACTAAGTTTGTGTTTAGTATATGAAGACAGAGAGAGAGCAAGAATATCATAGGAAATCCTAGACTTAGATACTGCTCACTTTAAGTGCAGTGAAAGGAATTAAGAAATTTGCATAAATCAGAGGAGTGTAGATAATGTAGAAAACTGATGTCAACATCTATCCCAGAATCTTTCTAGGGAATTTATGAAGAAGCCAGAAATCTAAACACTAAATTTCACAGGTTCTCTTGTAGCTAGAATTCCTGATGTGATTTACATCCCACCAGTCAGATGTATGAGACTTGAATTGAAATGGAGTTAAATGAAGGGCCACAACAGCATGCTGGGCAATAATTTTTCTGGTCTCTCTGGCAGGCTCAAAGCGGTGATGGTGGTGTATCCAGATCAGAATGTCTCTGCTGAGGTGGTGGGATTCTAACACCAGCGATTTGGGCAGTGGTCTCCAGTTTCCTGGTTGAGGAACTTTGAGTAACTAGTTTATGCTTTTGTTTTAGGAATCGCTCCTGGAGATCAGGCTAAGAATCCACTCTGTCCCCCTTCCAACAGTTTTGTAGCATCAGATTTCATAACTTAATCTTTTTGCTTGAAAGACTGATGTTATTCCCAACTCATCTCTAATACGAGGGACCAAGCATCATTACAAAAACTTAGTCATCACTGGAATGCAGTGGAATTTTATTGCTCTTCTGTTCTAGAGTAGAATCAGAGAGACAGAATTATTAAAAGGGGGACAACTGGAGTGGCTGGGTGGCTGTCAGCTAAACGTCTGACTTCAGCTCAGGTCAGGATCCCTCAGTTTGTGAGTTTGAGTCCCTCATCTTTGCTGACAGCTCTGAGCTTAGCTCCTGCTTTGGGTTCTGTGTTTCCCTCTCTCTCTGCCTCATCCCCACTAGCACTCTGTCTCTCTCTCTCTCTCAAAAATAAATATTTTAAAAAATCTAAAAAGAGGGAACAACTGTATTTTGGGGCCAAGTAACCATTTTTTAACTGCACACATGTTTTCATGTCACAGTCAGGTATGTATGCTTACTCGACTGTCATTCATTAGAACATATATACTGGATGCGTGTGTGCTGATATGCCAGGACTCTAAAAGATAATGTGATTTCATCTTACACTTTTGAGAAGTTTGATAGCATTCACAATTGTTATTATCTTAGTATGGTTTCCTAATTTTTTTTGCTTTAGTACTTCTACTAACATTACAATGTGCCATGCTTTCGGTATTCAGGAAATAGTCCAAGTTCCAAATCTCCCAGAAAAATATTTTTGACTAGCTATGCCAAAGAAATCTCCCTGGTTATTTTACCCAGACCTATTACTCTACAGAACAATTTACTTGTATTCCTTGCCACTTGGTATATGTTGTTATAAACTGTTAATTTGTGCTTACCTATAATTTACTTCCTAAGTAGACTGTACCTCCTTGGAATCAAGAACTGTACTTTAGAACTGAGGTTAGTGTGAATTTTTTGACAATAGAGTGTGATATCAAAATCTTTTAAAGCAAGCCTCCAACCTATCAGGCTAACGAGATGTTTAATTTCGTTCATTGTCAGGTCTTTCTCCTGGACACCCCTAGGTCTTTTGGAGGCACTTGAATAAACCAGCATTCTCAAAACTCTCCTGGCTTTAATCTCCATGTTTTCACTAACTTCATGGGCCCTATATTGTGCCCTGTTTGATGTGTTCTGTGCCAAAGTTGGGAAGGAATACGTAGGCCCTTGCCTGTTGACTCTTGTTTGCAATCCCAAAGCAATTTTCCATGTTAGATTGGTGTGCACAAGCCACCCCGGTCCCTGTCCCTCCCTTCATCCTAGGGAAAGCCCTTACCTTCTTTCCAGACCTGCCCCTTAGGATCTTGAAATTTCAAGGCACTAACTCCGATCACCTCCTACTCTAGGAAAGGCTAGCCTAGACTTTGAAAAGGATAGCCAGGAAGAAAGGTGGAGTTGTCCTCTGGCTTCTGACCACTTGGAGGATAGAGGAAGGAAAAATACAAAATAGAAATAAACGAAGTACTGGGCCAATTACAAAGATTCCTCTGAATTCTTCCATTACCGTTTAGCATCTTGCTGTGTACCTTATTTATAGTAAGTAATCAACAACTATTTATTAATATGTAAGAATATCATTACTAATTTTCTGTTTATTATTTTGCATTTATAGAATGATGTTTTTAGAGAATAGTTATTTAGGCATTCATCTTTATATCCTTCAAATATGTGCCATTAATCACCCAAACAACCTGTTTACAATCTTGGTGTTTCTTGAGTTGAATGCACAGATGTTAAATAGTACAATGATTATAACTGAGTGAAACAATGGGGAAAACTCCCATCCTGGGAGAAAACCAAGGTTTCTGAATTAATGCTTTCTTTTTTATAATATCACATATACTATAACACTGTCTACTTTCCCTCTAAATAATTTAAATCTGAGATTTGTGATCATATATATTGTCAGCCTTACTAATCAATAAGAATATATTGTTGATTTTAAAACTGAAATATATAAACAAATTTCACAACAAAGATTTTATATTTGCAATTCTGCATTTACTGGCATTTATAATAATATAAAATATGTATTTCCATTTATTATTCATAATAGAACACTGTCACATATTTGATATGGATTAAAGCATTAAAACATCAGATAGAAAAAATAAATATGCTGTTTATGGTTTCACTACCAATATTCTGATTCCTAAGGCAAAATTTATTATGAGGACAACATCTTGACAGAGTGAGATATCAGAGTAATGTAAGGGGAATACGAATTGAGAAAAAGACATTAAAGTTGATTTTTAAGAGACAGTTCAGTAGACCATTAAGGAAGATTGCAGAATAAGTAGATTTTGAGGAAGTGGGAGTAATAAATGCTATGCCTTCCTCTCTTCCTCCCTGTCTTCTTTTCCTCCTTGTTTTTTCCTTTAATAGCATCTGCTAAAAAAAAAAAACAAAAACAAAAGAAAGAAAGAACACAGTGGGAAATAAGTTAGAGAGGTTGCTAGAGACTTTGGTTGGACTTTTTCTTTCAGTGTAGACTAAGGGAGTCCTACCTATAAGGAGAGGAAGAAGCCTATGAAGAAAGAGAGTTGAAGCCGTGAGAGAGTTCTGAGCTGAGAAACAGCATGATTTTTCTTCTCTTAATTCTCTCCCTGTGGGAATGTCCAAACCAGTTGTATAAACATGGACTATTGCCAAAACCAGGAAGGAATTTGAAATACACATGAGAGGAGGGTACAGATGGGTACAGGCCACCAAGGGATAGCATCCAGAGGACACAAGTCCTGGTAGAGTTTAGGGTGATGATTGTGTGAATGGCCTCTCAAGCTGTGAAGTGAAGGGCTTACCAAAGAGCTGCCCCAGGCCATGTCAGTGCAGCCCCTGGGAGAACATTATCCCCTGGCAGCTGTCATCCTTAGGAGCTACTCGGAAGGCTGGATTTTTCTTCCACTGAAAGAGACTAGAAGAGAACTTCCCTCCTAGAATGTCTCATGGAGAAAATGAGAACCTAGAGACCTCACCCTCATACCTCAATTGAGAAACCTTATCCCACCAACCTTCTTGCCGTGGCCTACTGAGGAAGGACATGTTGCTGCCTGCCCACCTGTCTTGGTCTGGCCACCTGTCATGGCCAAAGCTGCACAAGCACTTAGAGAACCTACATTGGGTTCATAAATCATCAAAACAGTATTTTGAGTCTTTCAGGAGCACACAGTAGTTTGAAGTTAATTTGAGAAAAGAGAGCTTGGGAATGAACATTGTAGAGGAATTGAAACTGTATGAAAGTATTATTGAACAGGAGTGAAAGGTCTGTGGGAGTTTCATGACCTGAGTTCATCAGCATAGCTTTGGCTTGTTCATACTCAGCTTTTGTTCATGTGCCATCAATTAGTCATGACCAAAAACTGACATTTCCTGACAGTTAACACTTTCCTGCATTCAGAAACATTTTCATTTGCAAGTTGAATCCATATTTGTTGTCATGCTTTACATGGGCTTAGTGTAAGATCTGAAGTATGTGAATTTACAATGATATATTCAGGTAGAAAGGAAAAGGAAGTCCTAGACAAAAATTAGTTTTCTCATCAATAAAATGGGAATTTACTTCAAAGTTATTGTGCAGTTAAACATATGCATTTCTTCTTTAACTTAATTGGAAGGCATAATTGGTCAACTCTTTAGTAGATTTTAATGTCATATATATTCCAGTATTTCAATTCTTTATAGCACTCATTTGTTATTTAATGATATTTGACAAGATAGAACTGAATTTTTTTCTGTTTTTTAATATGAAATACTTAATACATACAAGAGCATATACGTGAAGTATAAAGAAAAAGAATAGAAGATACAATATGTGCCTAACACTGAAAAATAAAACATATTCAGTACTTTTGAGGTCCAGAGCTTGAAAATTTTCATTTCTGCATGAAAAAAATATGTATTCCACCACTGAGGACAATAAATATGTATGAACAAGTATTATATTCGATAAGCTTAACAAGCTTATTCTACTGGACAGATATATACATATATACATATAAAGTTCTTAATTATGTTTTTCAAATATCCTCTGTCATTATTTATTTTTGGTCTGTCTGGTCTGTCAATTATAGAGAGAAAGGTCTGTAAAAGTATCCTACTATGAAGGTGGATTTCTCTCCCTTAGTAGTTTTATCATTTTTGGGCTTCATATATTATTATATGCAATTAAGTTAAGAATTGTCTTTTACAAAATGAAATGAATAATTTTTAAATAACAAATTACCCTTTTTATCTTTAGTAATGCTTTTTGCCATAAATATTACCTCAATATTTTATTCTTGTTGTCCTTAGTCTTTCACTGGGATATATTGTTTTCATTCTTTTATTTCAAACATCCTTCATAGTTTGGGTATATTTCTTCTAAACCTAATTTAGGTAAATTTTTAAAATCTAACATGTTGAGTTTTGTCTTTTAATGATGCTGCAGTCCATTATATATATTGTGACTCCAGATGTATGTTGGATTGTTTGTACCATTGTTTGCCATAATTTCTAATTGCCCTGCTTTCTCTGTGTTTGTTCATTTGTTTCAATTCTTGTATTCTGTGGATTGACTGTTTCTTCATTCCATGTTTTTCCACAGGTTTGCATATCATACACTCTATTTCAATTATTTTTGGTAGTTAGCTAACTACAGTGTTAATTTTGTTCACTTGTGTAAAAGTTAAAGCTGAAGTTCTTGGTCACAGACCCTCAGTACACATCCCAGGGACAATGGTCTGCTTCAGAGCTACACTCCATCTCTGAATTACTGCCACCATTTCATTTTCTCCTGTGAAGATCTCCATACGTTCTCCCCAAATCAAATAGGAATTAAAGCTTTTCTTTTAGGGGTACCTCGGGTGGCTCAGTAGGTTAAGTTCTGACTTAAGTTCACTCTTGGTTTCAGCTAAGGTTATGATTTCATGGTTCATGAGTTCAAGACCCTCATTGAGCTTTTTGTGCTGACAGTGTGGAGCCTCCTTGGGTTTTCTCTGCCTCCTCTCTCTCTGTCCTTTCCCTACTTGTGCTCAATCTCTCTCTCAAAATAAATAAACATTTTTTAAAAAAAGTTATTCCTTTAAGTATCCAGTATTTTCAACATTTTGTGGCAGCAAGCTTTTTCAGGATGTATAGTCTTCACTATGAAGTTGTTCTTTTCTCAAAATGGACTAAGAAAAAAGTATTTGTATATGACTTTTCCAGTGAGTGTCTATTGGCTACTACTAAGGAGAAATATGTCTTAACTATCTTGCCAAACTATGCATTTCTAATGCTATTTACTGCTCAGTAGAAGAAAGGTGTCATGTATAGAAATACTCATAGTATATGGTTTTTAAAAAAAAGAAAATACAACTAGAACTAAATGCCCTATGAGTGACCAAAAAAAATACTATGGGATTGTAGCAGAGTAAGTTTTTATCTCACTGATCAGTGCCCTGCACATATTTATTATTAAAAAAGGCCCCTTTTGATTGGGTCCTATAGGATGGATAAAAGTCTTTTATGTTTGATTTTTTTTAAGTTTATTTATTTATTTTGAGAGAGATGGTGACAGCACACGTGGGGGAGGGGCAGAGACAGAGGGAGAGAGAGAGAATCCCTACCAGGCTCCACGCTGCCAGCGCAGAGCGTGACACAGAGCTCAAACTCAACAAAACCATGAGATCATGATCTGAGCCAAAACCAAGAGTCAGATACTTAACTGACTGAGTCACCCAGGAGCCCCAGTGTTTGAATTTTTAAAGAACAATGGATATTCAAACCACTATATGTCAGTATAAAGCATATACTAAATCAGGAGATGATAGTCTGGCCCCCGGGTCCAATCTGGTTTACCATCTGTTTTGGTAATAAAGTTTTATTGGAACATAGCCACACTTATTATGCTTATTATTTACATATTACCTATGCTACTTTCATGTTACAATAGAGTTGTGTAGTTGTGAAATAGATTATATGGCCCACAAAGTCTAACATATTTACAATCTGGCCTTTTACTGGAAAGTTTGCCAACACCCATACCATATCATGTGCTGTATTACAAAGTTTATAAGGAAGCTTTTTCCTTTGCCTAGCTTTGCATTTATATTTACTTAAATAAATTTCATTTGATGGTTCTCACAATAAATACTTACTCATGCCCTTCCTCTATGCTTAGAGTTTGTATCTGTTTGTTTGATTAGAGATATTTCCTTGCTCCCACTCCTTAATAGTTATTTTCTTTACTAGAAACCTTTAAGATTTCCAATGCTATTTTGTAAGGTTACTTTTGAAATAGTAGATATCCACAGTTGTTTTCTAACAACTTGAGCCTAGATTAATGGTACTTAAATTACAAAACATTCAGTGTATCAAACAGTGTCATTCTGCAAGCCATTCAGATATTCTTGCTTTCATTAAATATAATATTACTATTTCTATGAACTGCAATTAGCTAGCCTTTAAATTGGGGAGGACTTCAGATTATAAACATTTTATTTCCTAGTGCAAGTATGTTTGCTATTAAGCAGAAAAACTGTCAATTGACAAAGCAGGAAAGGGACTTATAATTTTTAAAGTAATCATTAAAATTCTTCTCAAGAGCTGTTGATGTTAAAAGAAAAATACCAGACACCCTTAGACATAACTTATTTGATTCTGTTTTCAGGGAGTACCAGTTCTCATCGATATATTAGGTGTAGAGAATCAAGCTAACTGCCTGTATAAACAATGGCATGTGTGTGTACTCTGTGTCCTAGGGAATACTCATATCCAGCACACTCATTCAGGTACAGAGATGAGTTTCCTAGGAGTTTCTCCATTGTTGTAATGACTATTGACTAGACCTGGGACAACTCTCTCGGTTCTCATTTACGAAACTAAGGCATCCTTTCACTGGAGATTCACTGAATGTCATGGTGTTCTGTACAGAACAGCGAATAGTTTCTATTTGTAGCAGTTTAAGATTGAGGGATTAAGGCTGAAGAGGAGGGGAGGAGACTTGAATCATATTAAATGTGAACATTCTTATGGCAAATGGTTTACCTCAACAACTTTGGTTGCATGCATTAAATAAAGAGTGGTAGCAACTTTCATGCATATAACCTGAGAGAGTTCAAAATTGAGGTATGTAAAAATCTGAATATTTGCAAGGTGTGGTTTAAAACTTTTCACATATTGTGGAAGGACTAGTGAGCTCAATTATAATGCATAAAGTGATTTTTTATATACTATATGAAATCAGATACTTGATATTAAATACATAAATAATCTCCAAGAATAGGGGTAAAGGAAGATATTTTGTGGAAGACAAATTGCATAGCATTGTAATTTATAATTTTTATAAGGTTTATTTATTTTTTTAATGTTTTTTATTTATTTCTAGGAGAGAGAGAGAGACAGCGTGAGCAGGGGAGGGTCAAAGAGAGAGGGAGTCACAGACTCTGAAACAGCCTCCAGCCTCCGAGCTGGTAGTCAGCACAGAGCCCGACACGGGGCTCGAACCCACAAACCGCGAGATCATGACCTAAACGAAAGTCGGACACTTAACTGACTAAGCCACCCAGGCACCCCTATAAGGTTTATTTCTGAGAGAGAGAGAAATGTGTGAGCAGGGGAGGGCCAGAGAGACAAGGAGAGAGAGAATCCCAAAGCAGGCTCTGTACTATCACCACAGAGCCCAATGTGCACCTCGAACTCACAAAACTGTGAGGTCACAACCTGAGCCAAAACCTGATCACGACCTGGATGCTTAACCAATGAACCACCCAAGTGCCCCTATAACTTAAAACAGTATTTTTCCAAGTATACATCATGCTCAAATAGTGGGTCATGGAATCAATTTCTGTGACAAACTTTTTTTTTTTAGACTGTAATCAGTATTAAAATAGGATGAGATAGACTATCAGAGTACATCATATATAGTTAGCTTATTTTGTACAACTTTTCATCAGTTGTATACACACATGAATGTAGTTGTAAAGTGTTGAGTTCCCCAATCCAAATACTTTGAAAGCTATTTGTCTAAAAGAAACAGAGACATGGAGTGCATACATGAATTCCACTTTGGGGAACAAAACCATGGTTATATGGAGTCCATTTTGTATATGTTTCATTGCTAGTAAACAAAACTGGGACTAATGAATTACATGCTAATACATTTATTTACCATTGGCCTTTTACTGGAAAGTTTGACTAGTGGAAAGGTAAGAGTAGTGGGAAAAATCACTTTGTATATTTTGGTTTCATTCAAATAGCTGTACTTCTGTTAGGAAAAATTGTTTTTGTCTTTGTCTTCTGTCATTTACTTAGTTCGCTACTGATTTCTCTTTTACCCAGGAGATTGCATCAACAATTTGAAAGCTATAAAGAACAAGTGAGGAAGATAGGGGAAGAAGCACGGCGTTACCAGGGAGAGCACAAAGATGATGCTCCGACTTGTGGAATCTGTCACAAAACAAAGTTTGCTGATGGGTGCGGCCATCTCTGCTCCTACTGCCGCACCAAGTTCTGCGCCCGCTGTGGAGGCCGCGTGTCTCTGCGATCCAACAACGTGAGTGTTCCCTGAGCCTGAGAGGTGCTCTGAAAGCTGGTAAAAAGCAGCACACCTCCCAAGCAGAAAATATACATGTGTTGGAAAGTAGACACAGGCATAAATGTACACATTAATATGCCCCTTCCCATTTTCTGTTTTTCAGTAGTTTCATAGTAGTGGAGTAGTGATGAAATCATAAAAAGATGCTTTCCATATGCATCTTAATAAATGATTCCCATTCAAAATCAACAGATTATCTGTGGGAGTAAATTTATTTTCTGTAGAATGCAGTAAATGTAGATTTAGTATCATGAACTAGAAAACTCTTAAAAGTTGTTATGGCCAGTTCTCATAAAAAGAAAAAAAAGACCTCTCAGTTTCTACCACATTTGTTTCAGACTGAATGAAGGTTAAATGTAAGGTAAACTGTAGCATTAAATGTAACCCAAGACAACATATATAAAGCAATGATTAGCTTCCATGAGAGTAATTTCCTATTTACTGTTGTGGTAAAGTAGTGTAGTGCTAAGTTTCTCTCATGGAAACTATTTCAATATTTAAAGAGTATGTCAAAATACCCTTTTTTAAATTTGGGGGGATGTTTGTACTTATTATCTTCTCTATGAGATATAGTGTGACCTAATGCAGTTTCCTTATTTGGCTTAAATCAGAGCTAGCCTTCTGTTATGCTAGTGCTTTAAATATATACAATTTTTGAGGCACTGGGATGCTCATTTAAGAGAACTAAATATGATTATTTATGAGGTACTAGATAAATTCTAATAGTTTAGAATACATTTTAATGTACTTTATTATATTCCCTATCTTAATATGGTAGAATTATTTGTTGAGATGTCTGGGTGAGTTTTCTTTGCTATAGGTCTGCAGTGTAATATAGAACGGTTAAGATTATCATATACGTAAAGAATTCCCAGTGTTTCTCTAAAGTAATTTCATATGTTACCAATATGCAGTGTAACATAGTACAAAGTTCTATTTAAAAATAATATGGATGCTTTATGCACTCTTGATATTTTCCTAATTGAGAAAAGCATGGCTAAAATTAAAATCAATCTCCCTATCAGCATTGCGTTCATTGGTAGTGTATTTGAATTGCAAGTAGGGTATTCTAAATATCCCTTCCAGTGGAATTAAGATATTCAGTAAAAATGAAATATTTTGAGGTGAGCCCACTGTTATCTTTGTGGCCTTGGGAAAATAATTGACTTTCCTGAACATCTTCTTATCTATGAAAGTGAATAGTAATAATTACTGTATATGATTATTATGATAATTAAATTAAAATCTAGGTCTTTATGATATATATTCAAGTTTTCTTTAGGTACCATTCTGATGACCACAAAAGTTTTCCTCTTTTCCTCCTGAAGGTTCTTTAGTTAATTATCATATGTTACATCAGGGCCTTTTTAAAACAACCTTGGATTAAAATAGTATCTGGCACATAAAAAGGTATACAAGAACTGTTTGTTAACTTTGTCTTCTTTAGTGTTCTTAAACACACCCTTTTGGAATGAACTCTCACAGATGAGACCTGGGAATGATATTCAAAATATTTAACAAACAAACAAAATATTTAACAAACCATTTGGTGAAAAGGTGCTGGCAGTATGTAGTAGTGTGCAAATCAGCAGGGTAGAAATGCTGACTGAGCACCCATTGCTGTTGAATGGTTTTAACTTCCCATCGAAGGTTTGAGGAAAACTGATAACAATATAGTTAACCATTGAAATATTAAAATTACCTGGATTAATCTCATGTTTAAAGGAAACTGAGCTAAGAGGTATCTCTGCTTTGGAGACACCCAAACCTAATGTAGTCTTATCTGTCTCTACTAAGCCCATCCAATTTGGACAAAATATTCAGAAGAACAAAATAAAGGAAGGCATCAGTTTAAGGCACGAGACAAAAATATTGTGTGAATATATTGTGTTGTTTTTTTCCTATAACATTGTAAGTGTTGAAATGTATATATTACACATAAATATTGCTTGTGGAATAATTTATGGCTACAATAGTTAATATATTTTTTCTCATTTTTATTCCTTACAAATATTCCTAGTCTTAGATTTTCCCAAATTGTAACTATAAATAGCTTAACAGTAATTTGATAAAATTAGTCATATAATTTTATGCATTTTAATAAAATGTGTTTTTGGTAATAGGAAGACTAAATATAATCGTGAATTAAAATCTCTTTCTAAAAAAATGTTTTAAATATAGATATTATCATCTAAGTTCTAAAACTCTTGGAAATTATAGTGCCCAATTTTCATATCCACTATAGTAGAATTAGTATACATGTATTTTCAATGAAAGCTTGAACAATGAGTATTTGGGGGAAGAGTAAACATTTGCTATGCTTATAAATACTTGTGTTTGAACACTTTAAAAATAATACATAATTGTTTTCTTAAAATCTATATATTAATATATGCCTTATTTTTGTTTTTCTTTTCTTCTTTCTCCTCTCTTTTTATTCTGCTTCCTTGGATGCTTTCCCAAAGGAGGACAAAGTGGTTAGAATCCATGCTTTCTTTTCTATCATTTGTTATAATGTTGTGAATTTTATTAAGCGAATGTTTTACCTAGTGATGTCAGTCACTCTACTTTCACAAAGAAATTATATGCTAGGAAAAGATCATTCCCAGTTCTCATGGAAAAAAAAATAAAATGCAAATCTAGGGGCATTACAGAGTTTTATTATTAATAGGTAAAGCCCAAGTAGTTAAAATTCATGGAAACAGTGGTATTTATAATAGAATTTAAATCATTATGAACCAGTTTGTCCTCTTAGCTTTCTGAGTTTTGATGATGATTCCATCTGCAATAAACAATAAACTGCAATGAAACAATAAATCCCAATGGGTTGTACCTTTCTCAGCACTCGGTAGATGCATAGACAGGTGATCTAAA
Source organism: Crocuta crocuta (assembly GCF_008692635.1). Lineage (NCBI taxonomy): Eukaryota > Metazoa > Chordata > Mammalia > Carnivora > Hyaenidae > Crocuta > Crocuta crocuta. Next base: position 729,770 of record NW_027530514.1, on the reverse strand, counting down.
ATTTTATTGCAGAAGGAATTGAATGTACTGAGTTAGCAGCAAGACTGAATCAAATCAAATAAAAAGCTCAAAATTAAATGACTTTTCTGTAGAACACAGGTAGCAGAATTGCCATATTGAACCACATTTTGCCCCCCCCCCTTTTTTTTTTCTCTCTCATGCATAGAAATCAATTCCCTAGAGTGGTGAAGGGTCATTCTTCATTCTTATCAGATATAGAAACCACAGAGGCTGGGCTTAGGAAGATAGAATCCAAGTAGTCAACCTGTCTTTTGTATACAAATTATATAATTTCATGTGGTATAAATTACAATTTCCCAAAGCTCAGTAATTTCTCAACATGAGACTGAGGCAATACGTGTTTTGGGTTCAATATATCAACTCAGCTGCCTTTGTTCAACTGTTTTAAAGTTTAAATGATGTACTGCAGTGCAAAAGTAGCAAGACATTAAAGTGAACATTAATCTGTGTTTTTAATCTTGATGCTAATATATGTTCATCAGGTTTTTTTGTTTGTGAGAAAGAAATTAGGTTGAAAATTATATAGTTTAGTTTGTTTGCACTAAATGTGTTTTCCTGTACCATTGATGGCATGTGAGATCATCTTAGGGGTTCTTATTTTAATGCAATAATGTACTATTTTAGAAAAATACATATAACTACAATATCACAACTTTGGTATATGAATATTATTTTGAGGGAGTCTGCATTTGAAATGTAGATAATTTTAAATTCCTTTAAAGAATAAAAATTTAAGTAAATAATAATGCTGTTGTTAATAGACCTGATGATAAGACTTTAGCCACTCCTGTAGGGCTGGGCAGACCCATTGTCCCTTTGGCAATACTTCCCGTAATGGTAGGTTATTTGTGCTTTTTGTGATTCCCTGACTCTGTAATGAGAATTCAAGTGGATTTTGTGGTTTTCAGGCTAGAAATGGAGTGGAAAGACCTATAAAATACAATCATTTTCAGTTATTTTCTTTATTTTAATTAGAATGCATACATATACCATTTATTTTTAAGTACTTTGTCATAATTTCATTTAAAAACCTTTTTAACCTATTGAGGTTATTCAGAGACTTGCCTTTTTAGTTTAGGGAAACTGAAGCCAGAATTTGTTTTAGTTGTATTAAAGAGAATAACTGAATATTAAAGCGCTTGATTGTTGGTTCTTTCCCTGTTTCTCTGAGCTCTTTATTTTTGGTAAAGAAATTATAATTTATAGGTGTGTATGTGTGTATGTGTTGGTATGAATGAGAAGGGAAGAGGGTTAAGAGTGAGTAAAACTTTCCTAAATATAATCTACATCTTGATGAATATAATAATAATGAATTCTAATTTGTCTGTTATATTGGTGAATAAATATGACTAAAATACTAATGTGTATGATATGACCTAAGGATAGCTAACATACAAATATTCCTCTTATTAAGTCTGGCAAAAAGTATTACTGATTATTTTTTTGCAGGCTGGCAGTATTTTATTTTAAAATTTCACTCTTAGCTTAAATCACCTCTAATAATAACTTGAAAGATCGTGTAGTTGCTTATGGCTGTCATAAAAAAATCACTTTGCAATTGACACATGTAATAGCTTATAATAGGAGAGTATTTGATATAAGTGTATACTCTCATAGGTAAGATTATGGTTATTCATTTCACTGAATGACGACCTCTTCCATACCTAAATAAATAGGGATAGTACAAAATTCTCCACAGTCTGTTTAAGTTACTTTTGACTTTCATCTTACTCTCTTTTTGGTGCTAGAGTATGGAATTTAGGTAACTCCTTTGGTAACATTAACACTTGCTGTTGATAAGTCAGCTTCCTTGAATCCTTCAAGTTCAATTCCTTTGGGATTTCCCATAAATTTTCATCAGTATTTCTTTTTTAGTGGATGAATGGATTGGTTTACAAATATAGCAACTAAAAAATGAACTTGCTACACTTCTAATCTTTATTTTCACAAAATGTGTCAGATTTTATAAGTTAAGATGTCAGCAATACCCTGAAAAACAGAAACCCACTATTTATTTACTCATTCTTTCCAAATGTGAAGGCCGCATATACCTTATAAGCATCATGTGTGAAAAAATACTCTTTTATATCAAGATAATAACTGAGGTACTATGTTTACAGAATCGCGATTTTTTAAACAGGCTCCTCACAGCTTTCATTAGTGGTTGTTTTTAGAAATCACGCTAAAAGATATGTTCATGGAGGAAGTATGTTTTTGTAGAAAAGGTTCATAAAATGTAGGGGTTGGATAGAATAGGGCAGTACTGACTGTGTTTGGAACTGGTTTTATCATAAAGTGTTGCCTGTGGGATAATTGATTCTTAATGGTACAAAGAACTTTGCCCTCTCAGATTCTGCTGTTAAATACCAAAATGATGATTTTGGTTTTCTTCTCTTACTAGGGTTAGATAAAAACAAGCAAGTTAGTAAAATCAACTGCATTAAAAAATGATTTGCATGATTGTTTTCAGTGTTTATTTTTATTATAAGAAATCTCCTAAGAGTTTTCCATATTTAGTCCATGGCATGATGAAGCATCTGATCATAATTTTCAACCTTTGCTCTTTTGAAAAAAGGACTGTTAGAGTGTGCCTAGACTCACTTTCCTGTTCTTGGTCTTTCTTTTTTTTCCTTTTATATTTTTGTTTTTATTTATTTTTTAGATAATTTGATGATGGCTTTTTCTGCAAGAATGTTCTCTTAGAGTTTCTTCCCAGAAAGATAATATAAGCCTAGATTAAAAACATAAAATATGGACAAACATATCAATAAGGAACTGTTAAGATGCCCCAAGGGGAGAACTTTTATTAAGCAATTTAGTTGATTGGATTTCTCAAGGCATTTCTTATTTTTCTGTGTGTATCCTACAGGGGAGTCACACATCACGTTTTAAAAACTATTGTGTTAGATAATTCAGAAAGTGGTAAATTTTTTATTTCAAATTTGTTTTAGGAATTTACTACACTCTTTTTCAAGGGCATGGAATCTTAATCTCTTGCACTTAGCATTACTATTCTGGGAATGTTTCTCAATATTCAATAATCATTAGGAAGCTTGTAATCTTGGTTTTTCTCTACCCCAAAATATTTAATGCACTAATAAAACTTCTTTCGGGAAATTACCATTTCACAAATCAATGTTAAATACAGATGCATAGTAAGACAAAGAGAGTTCCACTAGAGTATAGAAAAAATAGCCTCCTATAGTATAAGGAAAAGGGCTATGGTAAAAACAGCTTTCACAAAGCTGAAGACTAAACCATGGATGAACTCCCTCGTTTTTGTAAACATAAGTTGTCAGACCTCTTGTTTATATATCTAGAAGTTGATTTACTGAGTCATTTAATTGCCCTATGATTAAGATTTTGTGGAATTGACAAACTGTTTTCCCGAACAGCTACACAGCAGGTTTTAAGCATTCCAATTTTTTCACACCTATCAATACTTATTATTGTCTGTATTTTTAAGCCATTCTTGTTGCATGTCAAGTGATATAGTATCTCATCATGCTTTTTATGAAACCATTTTTAAGTCAAAATTACTAAACTGGTTTGATATCTCCTAGGATTCATTTTGATTGTGTGGATTTAGATTCTTACATAAAAATGCTTCTATGTTAGCAATTTCTCGAGAAAGTTTTTTTCTTAAAAGACTAGCATATTCGAAGTATTAAAAGTTCAGTTTCTTCATTCTCTAGGGATTCTTTATGTCCTTTCTGTTAGAATTATGTAAGTATTTATTAATATATATGAATCAGAACAGGAGCTCTGTTGAATTTAAGATAACTTAGAATCTAATATCTGTCTGTCTAGACTAGCTATCCCTAGGGTACACACAAGTAAGAGATTTTTTATTGCCAGTTGAAAAGACTATTTTTTTTAAATATGCAGGAGGAACTACCAGCTTCAGCAGATTTACCACTCAGCCATAGGTCCAAAGTTAACACACAAACTGAAGCCCAGAATGAAAAGACTGTTCTTCTTTCTCTGTGTATGAGATATTTTCTTGAGGGACATGAGCTTTTAGTAGCATGCAATCAGATACACGTAAAGACTAAGTAACAACCATATTTTCTTTCATCTGCCACCCAGCATTCAATATATTCCTGATGTCTGCCATCCAACAGATTTCATTAGTAGATAGATTCCCTATTATTGTGACCACCAGTGGGAAGTGTATTATTAGTCACAAACAGAGCCTATTTTGTCTGTTATTACTAAAGTCACTCTAGCTCTATTATGGCAGCTGTTTACATAGTATATCCCTTTATATCCTTTTAATTTTACCTACTTTTATCTTCGAATCTAACATGTGTCTTATATTAACAACATATACATAGGTCTTGTTATTTACTTATTTATTTATTTATTCTTATTTTAAAGATAACTTGACAATCTCTGCCTTTGTGATTGGATGTTTAGTTCATTCATATTTAATAATATTATTAATATGGTTGTATTTGTCTTTTATTTTCATTTTTTGTTCCTCCAATCCTTTACTGCTTTCTTCTACATTAAATGAGTATTTTCTAGTCATGTTTTAATATTTCAGTGATTTTTTTCAATACACTTTCTGAGTTATTTTCTTCATGGGTCTAGGGTTTCCAATATACATCTTAACTTACAGAAATCTACTTTCACATTAACTTAATTAGAATAAAAGATATAAATATTAATTCTGTATAGGTCTATTCCCCCTTACTCCTTTTTGTACTTTTATTTAAATAAATTTTATGTCTATATATGTTAAAATGTAATTTTTAACATTTTGTAATTTATTACTTTATATAATTTTATGTATTTTAATAAAGCTGAGAGAAAAAATAAGAGCAAGTATATATTTATAGGATTTGTTATATAATATTCTTATTTACTATGTTTGATTTTCTTCATTTCTTCCTGTGGATTCAAGTTACCATCTGGTGTTCTTTCCTTACTCCAATGCAACATTGCTTTCACCCACTTCCTTTGTTCTGATATTGCCAAGTATATTTGATTTCCATATGTTATAAGTTTAACAATACTAATATGTTAATATTGCTTTATGCTCTTTTTAAAATCATCTAAGATAAAGAAGAAAAATAAAATAATACTTTTCTAATTACCTGTATAATTAACTTTACCAGAGCTTTTTTGTTTTTTTCATATGAGTTCATATTATTGTCTAGTGTCACTTCCACCCTTAAGAATTTCCTTTAGTATTTCTTTAAAGTGAATCTTCTCAAAATGAATTCTATCAGCTTTTGTTTATCTAGGAATGCCTTTACTTCACCTTTATTTCTTTAAAGTTAGTTTTGCTGGAAGTAAGATTCTTGGTTGACAGCTTCTTTTACTTCTTTCAGCACTTCAAATAAATCATCTCACTGCCTCAGACCTCCATTGTTTTTAATTTGAAGTCAGGTGTTAATTTTATTAAGTGTCTCTTGTACATGACCAGTCCATTTTCTCTTGCTATTTTCAAGAATTTATCTTTCCCAGTGTTTGACATTTATTATCATGTTTATGTGTCTGGTTATGGGCCTGTTTGTGTTCTTCTTAGTTGGGTTCATTGAGTGTGTAGATGTAGTTTAATGTTTTCCATCAAATTCGGGAAGGTTTTCATCCCTTATTGCTTTGAAGTTTTTATCCTTTTTTCTGCCAGCTTAAATCTAATGTTGAGCCCCTATCATGAATTTTTTTCTCTTGATTATTGTACTTTTCAACACCAGAATCATTTTATTTTTTTTAAGTTTATTTATTTATCTTGAGTGAGAGAGAGCAAAGGAGAAACATAGAGAGAGGGAGAGAGAGAATCCCAAGTAGGCTCTCTGCTGTCAGTGCAGAGCCTAATGTGGGGCTCAGTCTCACAAACCACAAGATCATATCCTGAGCCAAAATTAAGACTTGGATGCTTAACCAACTGAACCACCCAGGCACCACAAGAATCATTTTAGTTTTTAATAATTTGTATATCTTAACATATAATCTGTATTTGATGAGACATTGTTATAACTCTCTTTATTCTTTGAACATGATTCCTTTAGTTCTTTGAACATATTGATAATAGCTGCTTTAATGTCTTTGATATTTTCAACCTCTGGGCCTTCTTAAAGAAGGGTTCTGTTGCCTACTTTTTTTTTTTTTTTTTCTGTTAGTGAGTCACACGTGACTGTATTTTTTGCATGTCTCATAATTCATAGTTGATTACTGGTCATTTCAGATAAAACATTGTAGCAAATCTGTGTGTGATCCCTGTCCCCACTCCTGGGACCTTTTATTGTTTGTTTGCTTGTTTGTTTCTATGTTTAGTGAGTTGGCTGTACTATCTCAATTAAGCATATTTCCCCAGCAGTGTGCAACTTCTAGCGTAGATACTATAGCCCTTGACTGGGAACTGCGGTGCAGAGGATAGGGGAGCCCATGTCCTTGGCTACATCCACCCAGAATAGAACTTCAGTCTTCTTAGCTAGAAGGGAACTAGGAAAGGAGTGAGTTGTAACTCAAATGCCACAGACTCTCACTGTTCTTATGGAGATTTAGTAGATTTCCTCAAATAAACATTTCTCTATTTGCAGTATGCCCTTTGAACCACTTTCAGGGACTTCAAATGGCTGTGTTTTAAAAGTACTTTTTGCCATTTATAGTTGTTTTTCCAGAGAGGGAGCCTGTAGAGTTCCTTACATCACTATTTTAGAAGTGCCCCTCAAAAAGATTCTTTTTTTTTTAAACAGTTGTGATTTTTTAAAAATGTCTTATTTATTTCTGAGAGAGAGAGAGACAGTATGAGCAGGGGAGGGTCAGAGAGAGAAGGAGACACAGAATCTGAAGCAGGCTCCAGGCTGTGAGCTAGCTGTCAGCACAGAGCCCTGCATGAGGCTTGAACCCACGAACTGTGAGATCATGACCTGAGCCGAAGTCGGACACTTAACTGACTGAGCCACACAGGTGCCCCACAAATAGATTCTTAATAGTTCTATTTTAACACTTATCCATTCACTAATTTATTTATTTGTTTTTCCCATTCATAGATTTTCTCCCATGAGGAGCCTTATATATATATACTTTTTCTTCTTTTTAATGTTTATTTATTTTTAGAAGAGAGCAAGACAGAGTGTAAGCAGGGGAGGGGCAGAGAGAGAGGGAGACACAGAATCTGAAGCAGGCTCTGTGCTGACAGCTCAGAGCCTGACACAGGGCTCAAATGCTTAACTGACTGAGCCACCCAGGTACCCCAATATAATTTTTTTTTCAAAACTAACTCTCAGTCATTTAAAAAAGATGCACTTTTATAGTGATAGATACCAAGATGGACTGTTTCTGTTTGATTAAATCTAAAGGTTACTTCTGTGAGCTTATTATTTATATATTCAAATTAACTGTGTATGTCAATGCATAATAATTTTTATTTAATGTTATATTAAATAAGATGTAATTCCCCAAAACATCCTTCTTGTATATATGATGACAACCATCTGGTAAATCTTTTTTTTCCCCCTGCTCCAACCATCTGGTAATTCTATCAACATCACTACGCAAACCCTTTAGTGCTGCAACTATCATGTACCCATTTACTTACAAACCACAAGACCATGACCATTTTTCATATCCTATGTATTAGAAGTATTTTGGATATATCTTTAAAACTTTGTAAAACATATCTTAAAGTTGTTATTTTCAAGGGCACCTGAGTGATCCATTCAGTTGAACATCTGACTGTTGATCTCAGCTCAAATTGCGATCTCAGGATTATGAGTTCAAGCCTTGGGCTTGCTGCTGGGCATGGAACCTACTTAAGAAACTAAAACTAAAACTAAAATTTAAAGAAAAGTAGAGTTGTTTTGCAGGTACTTAAAAATCTAGTATGTTCTAACTTGAAGTTAGGCACCTAAGCCTTTAAGAACTCCTTTTTTTCATATACTATGGAATTTAATAAACCTATTGATTAATTTATTTTGTTGTATAGTATGTATGTGCAATAGATTCTTTTCACATATAAACTTCAACAGCAAATATTTTTTCAAAATTCCATTTGAATTGCTTTAAAATGACAGAAAAATAACTTCGTGCATTTTCTTTGTAAACATCTGTGTTGTAAAAGATTTAATTTTCATAAAAATCAATCATCTGTTTTTATTGGCCAATAAACTGCTGTTTGAGCAAATTATATGGGTAAAAATAAAAGATTCACCTTCTGTGGGGAAAATATTACACCTTTAGACCCTTCAGTTACTTTTGGGAATGTGAAAATATCTGTGTCTTTAAACTACATAAAAACACAGAAGACCAACAGTGCCAGTGTTTGAACAAAGTGTGCAGTTGTGTTTTTTGCTGCAAGTCAAACCAGATAGTACAATCATAGGGAATAGGTACATTTAATGGACAGTACCCCAGAAGGCTTTCAGGAAGGGCAGTAAGTCAAGCCTCAGATTGGTGGCTGGAATAGATGATCATAAATGTTTCTTGCTTTACTCAAATCCTTTGATGTTTTCTTTGTTGTTGTAATTATTCTTTACTGTTAGACATGGTTAAAAACTTATTACTCATTACAATTATTTTGTTTGTGTTTCATAAGAATATCTTTTCTCAAATCTACACATTTTGGTTCTTAAAATTTATAGTTGCTAGATATATCTAAATTCTTTTTAGATATTAGAGGACCATTTGGGGGTTTTGTAGAGGATATCCATGCATCAAATGCAGTTTGGATTAATTTACAAATTAACCATGCTATTAACTTCCCTCCATATATCTTGTTCTTTTATACTTTCATACCCTTGCTTAGTTTCTTTCAGTACCAAAGTAATCTTGATCAACTGGTGAAAAAAGTAGTTGTCCTAATACCAATAACAACTCAAATATCATCCCCCACATGAAGCCCTCCATGAGTGTCTCAAACAGAGTTACAGTTAGCTCTTTCTACACCTTTTACATACCTTTATTCAACATATTCTATTGATTAGGGACTTTCTTGCAGTTGTGGAAAGAATAAATACTACCTGGAATATTCAATGATGAGCACACTACTTAACACATACCAGGTACCCAATTCATGTTTGTTGGAAAAATGTGGATTAAATAAGATTATAACTTCAACTCTGACATTTTATATGTCTATGAAATGTTAATATTAGTAGCTGCAGAAAATCATTCCTAAAAACTAACTAATGTTTATCAGGCATGTGTTTCTTAAACACTAGATAACAAGGCCTAATCCTGGGTAGTTTATATAAGAGATTCCACAACACCCTTAGCATTTTTTGGTGTCAGCCCAGTTCAGTTGTTTTTAAATCACCCTTCTTGGGTAATCCATCACCACTGAACTATTTCAGGAAACATTATCAACACTGTCACTTAATTCAACTTTTTATTTCTGTTTACCAGGATAATATGTTTTTCTTGTATTCTTTTCTTTTTTTTTTCCTTTGAGTTCTCTCTTTCTTGAAGATTAAAGAACTAAAGACTCTTCTGCTTTTATTGTGGGTTGATGCTCTTTGTCCCCTATCAATGCTTTACATTCAATTTTGTCAATAGTAAAAGTTGGGATATCAAGATGGATTGCAGAACAAGGTGTAAAAAATATAATAGTGATTGTATAAAATAAGTTAAGAAGGTATACAGGCATGTCTCATTTTATTGTGCTTTCACTTTACTGCACTTCACAGATATTGCATTTTTTTTACAAATTGAAGGTTTGTGGCAACTCTGTGTCAAGCAAGTCTATCAGTGCCATTTTTTTTCAACATTTACTTACTCTGTGTGTCTGCGTCACAAATTGGTAATCCTCACAATATTTCAAACTTTTTAATTATTGTCATATTTGTTATGGTGATCTGTGATCAGTGATTAGAGCTTACTGAATACTCAGATGATGGTTAGCATTTTTTTAGCAATAAAGTGTTTTTTAAATTAAGGTCCTTGGTTTTTTTACCCATTTTCACTATTATGCACTTAATAGACTACAGTATATTTTAAACATAACTTTTATATGCACCAGGAAAGAAACAAAACTATTCATTTGATTTGCTTCATTATAGTGCTCTGGAACCAAGCCTACAATATCTTTGAGATAGGCCTATCTGAGCACATCTCATGTTTCTACCTCAAAACTAATCTTTAAAAAGAAGCATGATTTTGATGAGTCTGTTTTGGATATCTTTAAGTTACCATATCATCAAAATAAAAGGAAAAATTATACAGACATAGTTAACTGTCAATGTCTTTATTGATGTTGCCTAGTTGTGTGTGTGTGTTTTTGATCTTAAGGCACCTGCTTTTCTTCAGCTAATTAAGTTGACTTGATCATTCCTTGATTGTTTCTCACCTGTCTGCTTTGCCCTCTTTTCTATTATAGGTATGCTGAGTTTCCTGTACTTATCTTCTTTTATATTTTCTCATCTTCACCATACTTAATATTTTTCAAAATCCCAGAGCTATTCTTACATGATTTTGCTTCCTTGTGAATTTTCATTCATCTGAAAGTAAAATTTTCTGATATCAGATTGTCCTGATTCCATGGAAGAAATGTTTTCTCAAAACTACTTAATAATATGAATTTTGTGGGGTTCATTGGTGGCACAGTAGGTTGAGTGACTGATATAATCTCAGGTCATGATCTTGCAGTTTGTGAGTCCAAGCCACACATCAGGCTTACTGCTGCCAGTGCAGACCCCACTTCAGATCCTCTGTGACCCTCTCCCTGCCCTTTCCTGACTTGCACTCTCTCAAAACTAAATGTTGCAGACTTTGAGTCTGGAGTTTTCTCTTGTCCAGCAAGAGAGCAGATGCAGAATTGAATATGAGAGAGGATAATGTCTGGGAGGAGACAAGAGCCTTGATTAAGAGTCCTTTCTCTGTATTTATTAAGATCAGGAGGCTTACATACATGATAGATGTGCATAAAGAAACAACAAAACAGTAACCATTAACTCGAGTGTGTGAGAGAAAAAGGGTTTTGTAGATATGTGGTGTTAGGGGCTATGGTCAAGATAAATCAAAACCTCAGTGCTCTGAGCAGACTGCCGTTTACTGCAGGCACCAGGTACCCTTATCTTAACTTTTCTAGGGGCTAAGACAGATAAAGCATGCTACCTCAGGGTTAACAAGGCTTTTTTTTCTCACTAATTAGCTCTAGGTGCTTACACCTTGTAGCGGAGGCTTTCTGCCTCTACCTGTTCTCAGACACTTTAGTCCTGTGGAAGTGGTTTTTGCTCTATGCTTTGTACTACCCTGGGCTCTTTTGCTCTTTGGCAGTTTTCCTCCCTAAACCTTGTTAATGCAAGCTCAGAGAATTCTTAAATTTATTCTCCACAAATAACTAAATTTTAAAAAAATTTTTCTTTAAAGAATATGATTTGTGGAGGTTTTTTCATATAAGTTTTGTCTAATTTTTGTCATATTATATATAATAAGATTGTTTCTTAGAGAAACACTTGCTTTGGTCTCAGAAAATCCCACTGTTTTCAAATTAAATTTTCATTCATTGGTTCATCTTTGAAATTTAAGATTCATCTTTTTTCTCAATTTTAGTTTGAGACAAAGAAGAAAGTTTTCATTTTCTTGAAGTCCAGTTGGTCAGCTTTCTGAAAAATAAGCATGATGCTATGGGAACCGGGAATTCAGAACAGGTTCCTTGGTTCTTCTCACTCACTTTCTACCACTCTGGTTCTAGAACTCCTGTTCCCCTTTTCCTTTGGCAATATCCTCAATATCATTCAGGGATTAAGATTTCTTTTCCTCCAAGTATTCTATTGATTATACGTGTCTCCAGCCACTGCAGATGCCTCTGAGCTCCCAAGTATCTGTAAAAGTTCAGAGTTCTAATTGTCCTAGAGAATAGGAGATAAGGGAGATCTCACCCTGGCAATCAGTGTCTTCGCAGATGTTTATTAAGCATGCATACTTAACATGTATGAAATCCAACTTCTGGTCTTACCTTCCAAACTAGCTTATTTTATAGTCTTCACTGAAGTAAAAGGCAACTTCACTATTTAAGTACCACAAACCAAAAACCTTGGAATTTTCCTGACTTCTGTTTTTTTTCTTGTCATGTCTTACATCCAATCCATAAGGAATTCTTGTTGGCTCTCTCTTCAAAATAGAATGAACCGGGGCGCCTGGGTGGCTTAGTCGGTTAAGCGTCCGACTTTCGCTTAGGTCATGATCTCACAGTTTGTGGGTTCGAGCCCCGCGTCGGGCTCTGTGCTGACTGCCAGCTCAGAGCCTGGAGCCTGTTTCATAGTCTGTATCTCCCTCTCTCTCTGACCTTCCCCTGTTCACGCTGTCTCTCTCTATCCTAGAAATAAATAAAAATATTAAAAAACAAACAAACAAACAAAATAGAATGAACCTCTTAGCACTACCTCCACTTTTGCTGACCTGGTACAAGACCGTCTATCTAGTCTGAATTATTGCATTGGTTTCCTAAATGGCCTCTCTGTTCTCCAAAACTCTACTCCCCAAGCCTAAACTCACCTAAAGTGATTATTTTAAGGTATGAAACAGATCATGTCACATCTCTGCTCAAAAACCTACAAAGACTTTCCATCTCATTACCAGTAAAAGCCAAAATCTTTGCAGTGATACCCAAACTCTGTGTGATCTATACCCCACATACACTCATCATCTCCCATTACTCTCCCACCTGCCCATTGTCTTCTACTTGCACCTTCCTGCTGTCCCTAGTTCAGCTTAACAATAACCCAGAACCCTGGGACCAACTTGTCCCTAGTTCATACTAAACAAAAACATGCCTAGAGCTCCTAGTACAACTGTTTCTTCTCCTGAAATTCTCATCCCATTCCTCATGCCTAAACTGTTTTGGTTTTTGCTCACATATTACCATCTTAAAGAGGCCCTCTCAAATCACCCCATTAAAAATGGTGGGCTCTTCCTCTACCACAGAATATCCTTTCCCATTTGTCATCTTTATTTTTTTTCTGCAGAGTACTTTTCCCTGCCCCCCCCCCAAATGTGTATCTATCTGTTTGTTTGTTCACTGTGAGCTCTGTGAGGAGGGGGTTTTGTTTTATTCTCTGCAGTATTCCTAGTGCCAACAACAATGACTGGCACAGATTGGTGCTCAAAAAATATGATTTGTAGGTTTGTAGATATATAAATATATATCTATAGATATCTATCTCTTGGTTCCATTTCTCTTGAGAATCCTAATGTAATCATATGTATTATATATATATATGATATATAGCATATATGTATATCTAGATATATAATATATATCAGTTTATGTGATTTATTCTTTGTGATATATATGATGTATATTATATAATTTATTTTTTTAATTTTTTAATGTTTATTTATTTTTGAGAGAGAAAGAGAAAGGTGTGGGTGGGGAAGGGGCAGAGAGAGAGGGAAACACAGAATCAAATGGGCTTCAGGCTCTGAGCTGTCAGCACAGAAGTGGGGTTCAAACTCAGGAACAGAGAGATCATGACATGAGCCAAAGTCAGACACTTAACTGACTGAGGCACCCATGCATCCCTTCTAATTTATTTTTTATTAGTTTAACACTTTTTAAATGTTATGCAAAATAATTTCTAAACTGCATTATTTCATGGACTTGTATCCACACTGATAGTTATGCTAATTATTATAGGCAGAATTTTTGTATGTAGAGATTAAAAGTGTGGCCAGAGAGGTTTAGCCATTTTCTGTACATCAAAATGTTGGCGAGGTGTTGAAAATCCAGAGTACCTGCATCAGATCTTGTGGCATTTAAAATAAAATCATGTGATTAATTTCTTCTAAGTCAAATTCTCATGTTATAAATAGTCTTGAATGTTTAACAAAATTTAACGGGAATATTAAGTCTCATATTTTTTTTGTGGACATGGTTTAATTCCTTCACTTTGCTCTGATTGCCTGGATGATATGGACCATATTTCAAGTTTCTTGGTGTTTTGCTGAGCAATCACCACAATGCTGCAAATAGTATACTATGAACTTTGAATGAATGAGTGAATGACACTTCTCTGTTACCTTTTCTTTTTCAATAAAGCGTTTTTTTGAAATTCCAAAGTTTGAAACTCTAAAATATAATTTCACATTTTAGCATATTTCTTTCCTAAAACAAAATTATTAGAACTCAACTTAGTTATGGTAGGGCACTTTCCTATTAACACAATGATCTCTAGCTTTTCCTTCTCCACTCTGTTCAGATTAATAGTATGGTAGGGTATTTAGTCCTGTTCTTTCTTACACAAGACTCTGGAAATACTTGAGTGGAGAAGAATCAAAGGTGGCACCCTACAAGCTTTTTCCAGTCAGCCAAATGCAAATCTGAACCTAATTCAGGAGTCAATGGTGTGTGCATGAAGGATGGTATCAGATAGATTTTAGTGTTTTGGAACATTTACTTAAGATTTGCAGACAATCTAGTTTCCATTTAATGAATACTTCATCATATGCTTCTTGGTTAGTTCTTTATTATTAAGTGAAATGAATTAATTTACTTAAGTTTGTATCTTTGGTAGACATATGAATTTGGCTGAAAGCCAAATACGTATAGGCACTGAGATTTCCTAGTCATAAATAAAATAGATAACACGTTATAGACAAATATGATATTAATAGAGACTGATTTCATCTGTTCCTTTAATTCACTCTTTTATTAGAAGGCTTATTTTTGGAAATATGTGACCCAAATACATAATGCATTGTATTTTTGCCATCTTTTTTATTAGCCAGTTGAAATACACAATACCAAGTTAGATTTACAAAGTGATGGTATTTGTTACCAACATTTGGACTTGTCTTTATTTAGCCTTGTCAGTGCTCTGTAGGAAAGTGTTTTCCCCACTTAGATTTTTTTGTTAACGTATTAGAAAATTAAAAAGCAGAATATTACAGGATAAGACACTATTGTTCCATACTGTTACTGCAGTTTTTATGATTTTCTAATGCTTTTTGCAGATGTTATTTCTTTTTAATTTTATTTCAGATGGCTAAAACTGCACAGTTAATTCTTCTATTTACTGTAGCAAATATCTAATCTCCTATTCCATATTCAACTGTGGGATTAATGTCATGTAATTTATAGTATACAGTGCAAATAACCTCCTACTGCTGCAGCTGGAATATATCATTCACATCCTTAGTTGCTTATATTAAGATACTTTCTTTTGAACCCAATTTTTTATTTGCATTCGCAGAAAGCCTTAAAAATAGAATCTTTGAGATATTTAATTCTAAATTGTGAAACAAATGCAAATGTCATGTTTAAACATATTTTAGAACTAGAGAATATGACTAGCACTGGTAGTCCTTAATGAGAAAATATAAATATATAATTTCTATATATTTTTGCTTAGGGATTATGCACATCTTTTCCTATTCATACCTAACATAATTTCTTGTGGCATTGCTGAGACGACCACCAAGACAGTCTGAACTAGAGCAGCTCCTAACACACATGGTCACATGGACATGTGCTCTGAGCTTTGGTTCTCTGCTGTCTTGTCACTGGTGTGCCCCACAGCCCTATAAGGTGGGCCTCCCTTTCCCCCCACCTCACTTACAGATGAGAAACTGGGGCCCAGAGAGGGAGACTCGAGCCAGGGTTAATGACACTCCTGCCTAGGCTCAGAGCCTGTACCCTCCCTGCCCCTCCATTGTCCCACCCACTGCCTCTTGGCTGTGTGCCTGCATGGATCACTAATGTCACCACCCACTGGCTCCGGGCACCCCTGGACATGCGCTCTGTTGGGTTATTCCCTCAGTCTTCATAGCAGCCTCCGGGAGGGGCCATCAGGATGTACAGAAGATGTTTCACCCAGCACTGGCTACCACCTGCCACCTCTACTACTTCATTTGGGCCCTTATGCTTCTAACCCTGAGCTTTGGTGATGCACATACCACATCTAGTTTACATGGCCTCCATGGTCATCTCAGTTGTGCCACAAGAAAGTGTTAAAGTAGGAATAGAAAAAGCAAAAATATATAGATAATTTTCAATTTTCAGAATTTCTCTATTCTACAGGATCAGCAAACCTTTTCTGTAAAGGGCCAGATAGCAAGTATTTTTGACTTTGTGGTCCTTAAGATCTCTTATTATTGCTATTATTATTATTACACTAATTATTTTAATGATCATCATCATTGTTCTTAGCTCCTGGGCTATTCAAAAAGAGATGGCAGGAAGGATTTGGCCCACAGGCTGTAGGCTGCTGACCCCTGAATGGAACAAAAGGAGCAATTTGTCTCATTGCATTATTAATTTTATCCACTGTGCCTCTTACTTACTAAAAGTGTGTGTATCAGAGAGAATACATTTTTCACTGGCTCATAAAACATTAAATAAGATATGTCAAGGATATGTCAAAGCTTTAGCAAACTATCTGGCATATAATAAACACTAATAAACTATATATTATGCATATATATAACAACGTATAACATTGATATTTAATATACAAATAAATAATTTTCTAATATATAATGCATTATATTAACTATCAAAAGAATGTATATGTATGTATGTATGTGTGCATATTTGTATCTGTGATTATTTTTATTAAATTATAGATTCTTGAATATGTCATCTAACTGGAGTCCCTTTTTATTAATGATAGAAATTATCACAAGAACCTTGATGTGTAAATTTGAAAACTAAATATATGATTAGCATTGATAAATCATAACTCTCAGTATCCAACTGCAACATATATAAACTTTTTGTTATAATAAGTAAGGTATCTATATTTTATCATAAAATAAAATGAACTTACTTTCTTGATAATATACTTATTATGCATATCCTTGGTTTTTGTTCCTAAGTTATTAAAATTTCATAAAGAATAAATTTTGTCAATATTACAACTTTAAAAAGATAAGAAGTTCTTATTTGCCGTTAGAAAGTATCATCTTTTAATAGTTAATAGAGTGTGATAAAATGATAAATGCTAAATTTTCTTCTTCCTTTTCTCTTTTAAATGTGAGAGAGTTGCTTTTTAGTAGTGGAAAAGTATTAAAAGTATATATAAATACTTAGATTTCCTTATTTTCTTTGACTACCAAGTTTCATTTATATATAACGTGTCACTAAATTAGAATTCTGATTATTTGTTAAAAACATGATTCAGTATTGCTTTTCTACCTTGCATAATTTTGAGAATGAAGATCCAAAATTCCTTCTCAAAGCTTCTCTGTACTTATGTCTTCTTATTTCCCTTTCATCAGAGAGGGAAAACCCATCCCAATGTATAATGCCCCATTACCAGAAATACTCTCTCCATATATTTTGGTGCTTATTGATGTTAATTCTTTATATTTGCCTATTGTTAGCATCAACAAAAATTCAGGCTGTTTTTAATTTACGAGCTTCAATATCACTCCCCTACTGTAATCTGCATTCTCTCGTGCTATAGGCTAATGTGGGTACGTGCTGTGAAGGCTTTCTTTCTTAATTTGTGTGTACTGTGTCACATGCTGAACTGTGTTCTATATTCCAGATTTTAGTAGTATTAGCTGTGTAGTGAGTATATAAAGTCACTTGGATTATCTTAATTTACTTGCATTAACTTAATTCTGCCTGTGAGATTTCATCCTATGAGGCCAATGGGAAATTCACTTTCTATCATCACTGAAGCTTTATTCTTCTAACCCTGTACCTCCCCAACCCTCAGAGGTATGACTTATATATATAGTATCCAAGCATTGTAAAGGCTCCGGCCAGCATGGCAGTCTTAATGAGGCAGGGGCTATGTGCTTCTGGTCCAGCATTTGGAGAAACAAAATAAAAGCAAAATTTTCTTTCTATCCAGAGAAACCTGTCTACAAAGGTAGAAGAGAAATAAAACAGTTTTATTATTGAGTAAGCATTAAACTAGAATATGAGGCACACTACAGGCAATACACTAAGAGATTGCAAAGACAGAAATCTCACCTCTTTATATAAACAAGCAGATAAAACCTATTGCATATGCATCCTCAAGATAAATAGTAACCACTCCTCAAGAGGATGTGATTACATCATTCATCATATATAGTTTATCCTAAATTTATCTGATAAATAGGATGACCACCTATATCAGCTAATTGGCTTTATCCAAAGGTAAAATAAACTTTTTATATTTTTATGACAAGATGTAGTGCAATTTGGACACAGTCCAGAAGAAATTAGCCTCCTAACATCCTGTAGAAACTCAGAGAGGGATACTGTCTTCCTTAATAATTGCATTTCAAAGAAATGGCTCCAGGTCCTTGGAAAAGACATTTCTGGGTCTTAAGGCTGGCAAAAGGTTATTTAGCTTTTAAAAACATATACACTTCAGGGGCATCTGGGTGGCTCAGTTGGTTAAGCATCTGACTCTTGGTTTTGTCTCAGGTCATGATCTCGGGGTCCTTGAGATCTAGCCCCACATGGGGCTCTGCACTGTCAGCATAGAGCCTGGTTTGGATTCTCTCTCTCTCTCTCTCTCTCTTTCTCTCTCTCTCTCTCTCTTTCTCTCTCTCTCTCTCTTTCTCTCTCTGTTCCCCTCCCCCTTCATGCTCCTGCATGCTCTTTTCCTCTCTTTCAAAATAATAAATAAACATTAAACACATACATTTTAAAAAGACAGATTAAGAACTTAAAATTTTTCTAAAGTAAACATCCTCTTTCCTAACTTTGAACAAGGAGAATGAAGTCTCTTTTAATTTTTTTTAAAATTTATATTTGCCCTTACACAGTCTCCTTGCATCTACACACAGCCATCCTCTTAAAGTTTTTGCTACTTGCCCAGGGCATTACCAGGCCATGCAGGAATCTCTGTGATTTTCAGGACTGCCAACCTCCAGCCTCTTCCAGACTGGAAATTCCTCTCAAAAAATCCACAATGTGCTAATTTATTTTACAAAAAAAAAATCCTTAGACAAGAAAATAGAGAATAGTTAGCCTGATTTGAATACGGCTTTGAAATCTGGGGACAAAAAACACAGGTTAATATCTTAATTACTTTTCCAAAATACCACTATCATTATTTTTACTCATTAATTAGTTTTTGAAGTTAACTGAACTGGATCAGACTATATTAATTGCAAGATTTGTATATGTGTGTATAAATATTTTTTTTCTGTAGCCTTAGTACCATATACATTATTTAGGTCTGAATTTCCTTTTGAATCCAATGTTCTTTCTTTAATATTCCCATATGGCATGTGATAATTCCTGATTTATGACATTAAATTAACTCATTACAGTCTGTACTATAGCATAATTGCTCCCATTTTATTAGTGCCATTGGAAAAATTTAGGTATTTCCTCCATGTTTGAAATTTCTCCAGAATTGTTTTCATTATTCTCTGTTCATCTCCCTTAGGCTCTAGGAAGGTTAGAATCTTTACCCTTCTTGTTCTAAAATAATCTTTGTTAAGTTAAACCTACTAGTGGTATTTTCACATGTGGTTAAAGAACCATTCTATTGATCTTTTGCTTAAATTATCTGTGAAGTATCACAGTAGTCCATAACTACCTCAGTAGCATGTGAATCTGTGTTTACAAATAGCTTATGAATTCAATTTGTAATAGAGCAGAGCCTTTCACTGGGTATAAGAAATGGCCATGTTTGGGGTGTTGGTAACAGTGACACAGTGCAAATTAGATAATCTTCCCCTATTTTCAGCCCTATGACCAGGAAAAAAAAATCACTGCTTCTCTTGACTTTTTACTTATAAAATGGAAATAATATCATTTCACTCACCTGCTGCTGAGAGCTATTCAGTCACTAAAAAGAGGAAAAAACTTCTCTTGGAAACTATATAAGTAGAAGTCTATTTTATTCATTGCTTTTTGCTAAGATTTGGGTGTTAAGTAGAACAGAAAGAGCTGGGTAAGCATTCATGATTACTGCTCATTTAATGCAGTTGGGCCCTGTTTGGTTTTTTCCCCCCTGATTATATTTCTTTAACTGCTTGCAAACTGCTAAAAATGGAGAGTTCATCTCTGCTTGTGATACCTGTCATAAAATGGTAACTGCATCAAACCATTATTTTATGGCTGCCTACCCATGTAATCTCAAGAGCATTCATGAATTACAATAAGCAAAACATGGTCTGGATGTTCATGTTATAAAACTAGATTGTTGCTTAGTATTCCTTTTCAAATGTTGTAATATGCAACTTTTTTTTTTTTTTTTAACAATTCTTCGTTTACAAGTTTTCTACCCACATGACTTTAGGATGAGGACACTTTGAGTCTTGCAAAATAATTGGAAAGAATTAAAAAGCTATTTCAATCATGGAGTTTAGTTATTAGGAATTTCTACAGATGTTTAAGTTATTCGGGAAAAACAATTTATTTTTTTTCTTTATTATCTTGCTGGCTCTTTTGAATTTAAAATTATTTTTTCCTCTGCATATACCAATTATTTGTGTCAGCCCAAACTCTCTGGCTAGGTGATTATTTCAGAAACCTTATTATTTAATGTGCTTGAATGACATTTACCTTTATGTGTTGTAAGCCATTCCCAGCTACTTTTTTTCAGAATTTATTATTGTGTACACTAGCTTCATTTTCCAGAGAAGAGTATATTTTACTTTATTCATATTTTCATTCCTTTGCTGTGAGGTTTGATTATTTTTAGGTCAATATTTTATCAATGCTACTGCAGCAGTTAAGCATAAATTGTGTATATTCCACATTCATTTTTTAAGTAAAATATCAAGGTAGAGCCTGATTATGGAACTAGGTCATAATGATGGATAATCTTCTTAGAGACATCTGTTTTGGGGATATTGTACAGTTTGATCCACCAAATTCTCTTACAGCAGCATCAACATGATTCTGTTACTGTACATTTTTTTATCTTAGTCCTTTTATTATCTTATTATTTATTCTTTCACAAATAACACATTTTTAGAAACATATTTTGGAACACATATCTGATATCATCTGTCTTACAGTGGCAAAATTCTGTCCCATAGTTCATTTGGGAAGCTGTATGAAAGGTCAAAGGGATAAAATTTTGATACATCTTGAGTAAAATTTACCAGGGCACTGAAAAAGAATATTTATCGGCCCATGATATTAGATTAAAAAAAGACCAGACATTTATTTTCAAAACAAGAAAATTGGCAAAATATTAAAAAATAACTTTGAGGTACTTCCTAAAATATGAAAATTTACACACTGTTATTTCAAAGAAATTTGGACAGTTCAGATAGCATATAGTTAAAAATGAAAGGGTGTTCCTAGAGGGAAATAGGAATTGATCGGTTTGGTTTCTTAGGCACTGATTAATTACCTACGGTGTTCTTAATATATCTTTTTGACTCGTTTGCACTCTTTTGGTGGAGAGAGACCTATTCCCTACATCTGTTGATAATACAAATTGTAAATTGCAATAAGAAGTTCATCAATCTTCCTACTTATAAATCAAGGGAGTTAGAATCCTCCTATACTGAGCAGAATGAAAAGTGGCTCAGTTCATCCCAAAAGATAAAATAGGAGTATGAGGGCCTAAATGTGACAAAATTAGTATTAGTGACAGCAACAATATCATAATGAGAGTTAATTTGCAGGCATATTATTTGAAAATATTACTAGTTGTGGAGGCCCACATTTTTCGGTTAATGTTTATTAGGTACATAATGTTATTGCAGTGCTCTCAGGTGTGTGTGTGTGTGTGTGTCTGTGTGTGTGTGTGTGTATTATACATCTATATATTTTTATTTCATTAAACAACCTTATTATTTTCATCTGACAGATGAGGAAACTGAGTCATGGTGCAGTTAGTCATCTTGACTTGTTCCATGCCTCACTTTATGAAAAATGTGAGCATTAAAAAACCCAGACTAATGCAAACAAATCTTGTGAAGGGCTAATTTAAATGCAGATTTCTGGGCTCCTCCCCTAGAAATTTTGATTCAGTAGATATGGAATGTGGCCTAGAAATCTGCATTTCTAGAATTCCTCAGGTGATGTCTAGCCACAGACCATACTTTGAGTAGCACTGATTCAAGCTACAATAAAAGCATTGTTATATAGTATCATAGTATATCCTAAACGTGAAATGTGGTTTAGTAATAAAAAGGAACACCTCACTTATCCAAATTCAGCCCTCTATCAACTTTGCCGTTTTGAAAAACATAAAAACCAAGAACTAGGCAAAAGATAAGTGAAATTTCATAAATAATTTGACCACATCCGAACAATTAAACCCATGCTACTAACTCATAAGAGATCCTAGTGTGCTCTTAGGTTTTTCATAGCTCTTTAAAAAGCTGGATTTCAAGGCGCCTAGGTGGCTCAAGTTAGTTAAGCATTTGACTTTGACTCAGGTCATGATCTCACAGTTTGTGAGTTCGAGCCCTGCATCGGACTCTGTGCTGACAGCTAGCTCAGAGCCTGGAGCCTGTTTCAGATTCTGTGTCTCCTTCTCTCTCTGAACCTCCCCTACTTGTGCTCTGTCTCTTTCCCTCAAAAAATAAACAAATGTAAAAAAATTTAAATAAATAAAAATAAAAAGCTGGATTTTATTGCTAGTCATCAAATTTGTAAAATTAAATTAGAAGTAAAAAGAGAACCCACTCTAGTTTAACATGTACCCTGGTAAGAAGTATTTGGCAGCTTCAGTAGACAGTCAAAACTAGAAAAACAGACACAAGAATTTTTTTAAAAATTAGCAGTCTGGGTCTATGACATGCACAATCCAGCTGACCTATGCATCTCCATTGGACTGGAGAATTTACATCTCAGTGGTTGTGGCATGTGCAAATATACCTGCTCTTTATAGTGACACCTCTAGAGAAAGAAAGGAATATGGAATTTGGAGTCATACAGAGTAATTTCAAATCCCAGCTCCTTCACAACTGTCAATGGATGGCATTAAGTTTTCTGCAACTAAGTTTTTTCATCTGTGAGGTGGTCACAGCAACACCTCCTTAAATGGAATAAATAAAGCAGATGGGCAAGTTTCCTAGCAGTGTACCCAGTACGTGGTAGAAATCCAAGTCTCTCTATTACTATCTTCCAAGGACCATAAAAATTGTTAGAAAGGGTAGGATATGGGCTCAGCAAAACCTGTGCCCAAAGCTGCCTGCCTACTCATTAACTGGAAAATTTTAGGTAGGCTATTTGAATCTCAGTGCTTCCATTTTCTCATTTGCAAAGTGGAGTTAACATCTATTGATATATCAATATAACTATTGATAATATACATATAGTCTTTTGTTTATATTAGGCCTTTAATAAATAGAAATTGTAATGATTATATTTTTCATTCTCAGTATTTTCCTTTTATGATAATATTGCAAGTACATTAGATACTATGAAAAGATTTGTATCCTACATGAAAAACTGACAGTGAAACTAACAAAAACAAAAACAAATGTGATCCAAAAGATAAATCTTTAGTAATTTAATATAATTTATTCAGTATTATTCTGGTTGTTTGTACTTTCACTTTATACATTAATATTTACATGTTACCCTCATATAGGAAAACAAATATATACTTTAATATTTTGAATGTTTCCTGTGATATATGTGTATTCATGTATATATATGAATTTATATATATGTATATATATGGATGTTAAATTGTCCCATTTTCAATAATTCACATACTTTTGTCATTATTCTTAGAGCATTACCTTATGCAAATTGATTCTGGGTTGGGATTTTGACATCTTAATATGCTTTAATATTTGTATTATTATCCAGGAAAATACAGAAAAAGATAAGAGCCTGAACTTACAGGTTTTGTGACTTAAGATGATCCACTTAACCATTTTGAGCCTCACTTTCTCATTTATAAAATGTGATGAGATTTCCTACTCTCCGTGTTTTGGAGATGATTACTAGTGTTCATAACATGCTTAACATGATACATATTTAAATTGCTAATAAATGATTGTCTAGTCTAGATATTTTGTATTCCACTGTCCCATTTGGTATTGATAATAATAAAAAGGGATCATTTAGACTTCAATAATTTGGTTCTAAAAAGAAAATAATTACATTGTCCCCAGACTCAAAGATAACATACTTAATGGGTAGGTAAATGAATACTGATAAGGGTCATAGATGGATGATCTAGATGTTTTGAGTAAGTTAAAGTAGAAGAACGAAAGGAATTGAACAACTCAGTTTGGGGAGATCAAGGAAGGCTTTCAGGAATGTGACACTATGAGTTTTTTAGTTAAACTAAAAATTGTTTGTTAATGGGTTAGACCTACAGGGGATCTGGCTGGTGTTAACAGAAGGGAGGGCAGAGCTGGTGCGGCTGGCCATGGAGAAAGCTGACTTGGCTGGTGTGGTACAGAGAAGCCAGCTTGTTTACATGCTTATTCCATGACTGCTTGCCCTAAGCAGAAAGTGCCTTTCAGGATCTATTTTTGGAGGTTTATTACGTATGTCTGGTTCTCNTTGCAAAAAAAAAAAAAAAAAAAAAAAAAAAAAAAAAAATTGTTTGTTAAAATTAGAGTGAATACATAATACAGAAGACTGGATCAAGATACTGAAAAGTACACACATACAATCACGTCTCTAGCTACCTAAAATTCCTTTAAATAAAAGAGAAAAATTAAAATACAAACAGATTCAGGACAGTAGTAGAATGTAAGGCATTTGATTAGCAGACCATAACTTTTTAGACACTCTTGAAAGAAAATCCAAAGGACTTAATTTAATAAAAGCAAACAACATGCCAGCTCTAGACACAAGCAGTAGAAAATTATTACCAAGATAAAACTACAGAATTAATTATTATGTTTATTGATAGCCAATATAAATATAAAGGGGAAAACTATCAGTGCAGTTAGTCAAGAACATCACTCATAATGTCAAGGACATTTGAGTTCACTTCATCTCCCAACTTTACTCCTATACATGTAAAATTAAGAGAACAAGAACGTGAAATAGCTGACTCTTTAAGTTCTAGACTAACAATCTAACACTTGAGGACTGTACTCAAAGAATTAATTTACTTATTTGAGGAAGGTGCTTAGTGTAAGTGTCAGGATCTGAGAGGGAATCAAATGGAGCCTGAAGTAACGTGGTATACAAAGTTGACATGGATAGAAGAGAAGTAAAATGTCTACATCTAAAGGAATTTCACAAGTGTTTCATTATCAGGTAACAGTCAACTTTGTTTTGATAAGTAAAAAGCTGAGAAATGTTTTTGTGTGTTTGGGTAGAGGTGAGTGGTATTACTATTTTCAAAGTCTGTTATATGCTCAAGAAGGGAGAACAAAGCCAGTCAGTCATTGCACTCACCCACTAAAGCGGCAGTGAACTCTCCTGTTTAGAAGATGGGGATCTTTAGGAAATAACCCCATGATCTGCACAATGGCAGAAGAAATTTACACCAGCATAAACACAGATGATTAAATGAGATTTGATATAGCTCAAAGACCGATTAGTATACATTAAATACTTTGCTGTGGAAAGGAGCTGTGAGTGGATAGGATGAGTTAGGAATTAAAATGTGTTTGCAAAAACTATTTTTATAAGTCAATAGAACTGATGAATACAGTAGACAGAGCTGAGGACTGAATTAGTGATCTGTAGCTAAATAGACAATATTTCACTGAGTGAAGAGCGAAAGGTAAATAAAAAGTATGTTAGAAGATTAGTCATAGGTATTTAAGGAATTCAAAGATATAGAAAATGAGAAAAAAGGAAATGGAGGACATAAATACAATACTGGAAGGTAATATTCTCAAATTGTTGAAAGATTTGAATCTTGAGACTGAAAGGATATATATGTCAGGTAGTAAGAAAAATAACTGAAAATAGATTTACACTGAGACACCCTTTGGTAAAATTTTATTACTCTGAATATGAAGATAAAAATCCTGAAAGGATTCAGGAAAAAATCAGAAAGTTTACATACAAAAAAATGAAAATCGGATTGTTATCTGACTTATATCATTGGCTGAATGTTTGAAGTTAATCAAGCAGTATCTTCAGTTTTCTGAAACAAAAACTTTCTAAATCTTGAGCTCTCTATTTAACTAATTATGGTTACAAATTTAACACGTTTTTGACATAAAAATATTCAGAAAGTTTACCTTCTACAAACTTGTTCTGAAATAATCTTTGTAAGATTTAGTGCAACAAAATAACCAGATAACTTTTAGTATCTGAATGTAAGAGTAGTTTAATATCAGGAAATCAAACAACAAAATTCAGTGCATTAAACAAGTAAAGAAGAAAATCATATAATCATATCATATATGCTTCAAAAGCATATGGTCAAATTGATAGCCATTTCTAATTAAAGTCCAAGAAAGTGAGAATATAATAAAGCCTCTGAAATAGGAATAGGAATATTTATCAAAAACTAACAATAATTATTATTCTTACAGATTCAACACTAAAACCATAGCAATAAATATTAGAACTTAGGATAATTACTATTATTATTTAATTTAGCCTTAGATATTTTATCTAAAATAAAATAACTTACATAAATGTGGAAAGGAAAAGAGGTGTCTTATTGCTACCTACGATTGTATACAAAAATGAAAATGAAAAATTTAGTAAGGTGGCTAAATATAAAATAAATGTGCAAAACCCAATTTGTATGTACCATAATCTATTCAATATTCTTATTGTTTCAAGGTTTTTTCATGCAAGAACAACACTAAAGTGATTATCCTTGTGCATATATCCTTACTTTTTAATGGTTTATATCTTAGGGATAAATTACAAAAAATAGATTTTCCAAACTGCTTTCCAGAAATGTTTTAATAATTCAGAAATGTTTGATAGTACATTTTCCCCATATATCCTCCAGTAATAAATACTAATGTTCTTTTTTATTCCTGTCAACCTAATCATGTAAGTTAACATTTTATTATTAATTTATTATATTACTTTGATTTTTATTAAGCTTATGTATTAATTTCACATCTTTTGGGCCATCTGGGCTTGATTTTCTGAGATTGCTTATTCATATCCTTCACTCATTTTTCTGTTGGTTTGTCTTTTCTGGTCAATTTGTATGCACTCTATGTATTAAATATATTAGCATCTTATTTGTTAAATGCATTGCAAATATATATATTCTTAATCTATGTTTTGCTTACTGATTTTGTTTTGCTTTCAGAGCTTTTCTGTATTGTTTTTCTGTGGTAAAATTAAGGTGCAAATATGTGTGCCCAAATTGAAGTGTATATTATCTAAGTGATGCAAAATCATATGTGAGGCTGTGCATGTGTATATATGTGTGTATAAAAAGTACAAAAGGTTGACTTTGAGACTACATCTACTAACTTACAGGGATATCAATGATATATTATTTAAAAAAACAAGTTGCTGAATAATGTGTAAATTTCTTTTTTTAGACCAATTTGAGATATAATTCCATATACAACTCACTTCTTTAATGTAGAATTCTGTGATTCTTAGTAACTTTATTGAGTGGTCAGCCGTCATCATAAATTAGTTTTAGACCATTTTCATTCCTCCAATAAGATGCCTCATGTCCATTTGCAATTAATCTCCATTCCTGACCCCAACTCCAGGCAACCACTAATCTATTTATCTTCATGAATTACCTTCTCTAGACTATTCAAATAAATGAAAATCAAACAATGTGTGTATATATATATATGTTACATTATATTATAATATATATGTGTATGATATATATTATACACATACATATTATATGTATAATATATATACCATACACATATGTATATATATTAAAATAGGCTTGCATATTGCATATATTTTTACTGAACAAGGAAGAAGATGAGAAGGGATACACATGTGGCTGTTGACATTGGTTAAAATCAGAGAATTGGAATTAGAGCAAGGGAGGCAAAACAAAAACAACCAAGTAAGCACTCTTGAAAAGAAAAGTGTAATCCAACAAAAAATAAGCATAAACAGAAAATTCACATAAAGCATATCACAAACAGCATAGAAATACATAAAGGAAAATCAACTATAATGTGCAATAAAGTACCATTTCACCATTAGATCAACAAAAATTCAGAAGATCGATGACATCCAGTGTTGCCAGCGATTTTGAGAAAAGGCCATTTTCATACTTTGCTTTTGAGAGAGTAAATCAGTCCAGCTTGTTTTAAAAGGCAGTTCTTTAGCATATACCAACATTAAAGTGAAGTTTACATGAACAACCCTACTTTTATACTTTTAAATCCTAGGAAAACTGCATGGTCACCTGGGAAGCTCAGTGGGTTAAGCATCTGACTCGTGATTTTTGGCTCAGGTCATGATCTCACGGTTGGTGAGATTGAGCTTTGCATGGGATTCTGTGCTGATGGTGTGAAGCCTGCTTGGGATTTTCTCTCTCTGCCCCTCTTCCACTCATGCTCTTCCTCATGCTCTCTCTCAAAATAAATAATAAATATTAAAAAAAGAAAATCTTTATATACATATGTAGATTTGTGTAACTAACACACACACACTATATACACATTCACACACATATAGAGTATATAGTGTTAGAAGGATATGTATGATGGGAAATTAGGTTTAATCAGGACCTACAAGGCCTTACAAGAACTGACCTCCTCTCCACCATCGTCTACCAATTTGATCTCATTTCCTCTTACAAGCCCCTTCACATAGTCTTCTCTAGCCACTGGCCTCTGCTGTTCACAAACCAAGCAAGGCCTTTACACTTGCAGTTTCCTAGTCCTAGAATGTTCTTCCTTCATTAGTCTGACATACAGCTGTGCCTTAGTTCAATTGGTACCTCATTAGAGATGCCCTTCCTGAAAACTCTTTCCAAAAATACACTCCCACCTGCTACCCCTGCCTCTCCCTGGCTCTTGATTCTAATTTATGTTTCTTATAGCACTACCTAACAGAGTATATATTGTCCATGTAGCTTTTTTATTGTCTGCTTCTTCCCACTAGAATATAAGCTTTGTGATAATGGGGACTTGTTTTCCTAAAGCCTGATTAATATCTGGCACTTAATAGACACTGAATAGTATTTGTTGAATGTTCAACAAATGAATTAGATTATAATAGTTATCAGATATTGGATGAAAGGAAATTTCAGATTTCAATTTTATCTTTATTTTTAAATCTTTGTTTTTATTTTTTCAAAAGAATGTGTTTCCCTCATATATGCATTGCTGTTTTAAAAAGTTATTTAAAAAATCACACATCAAACACAAATCAATCTACCTTTCCAAATTAATTCAGAAAGCATGTTTTTAGGTACATTCTTCAAATTACTTAAAGAAATCTGAGCTTAAAATAAATTAAAGTCCTTCATTTTAGATAAGGTAAGAAGTTTGAAGATTGATTTAAGGTATTACATAAATAGTAATGAAGGAGAGAAGTTAATTTATTTGTATTTACTTCTGTGGGATGAGTGCAAACAGGGACGACTTTCCTTCATGCTGTGTTAGAGAAAAAATGTTTCTCATTCTTATGAACAACTGATTTGTGACTAAGTAGAGCTGCATTGGTTTAGCAAACTGTTCTAATCCATGATCCATAATAAACAAGAAAGACTTCCTTCACTGTGATATTTTTATTTAAAAAAATCATTAACTATCCACTTTTTTCCTTAAAAAAAAGATTATCTACTTCATTTTACACCACTGTTTTTAAATGTGCCATCACCAGCAAGAAACACTATTGCTCTAGTTTATATGTAATCATGTCTGTCTACTAGTAATAGAATGATATCGGAAATTATGGAACATCGACAGTTAAAACAGCGACAGAGCAGTCTGTGGTGAGGATATCTACATAACTAATCGGTTTAGGGCATTTCAGCACATTTAGAATTTTTAAAGAATGTTTTATTATGTTGCCTGGCAGAAGTTACAAAGCATTAGGGCAAGTAAATATCTCTATTGCATAGTATAATACATTGTGGTTTGTTATTACCGTGCAGTGTGATTATTATACTTAAAACTTAATGCCTTAAGCTCCTTATAATGGCTATTTGAATTTTGTTTGAGTTTGTGAGAAAATGTGCCGTCATTTCTCAAACAAGAAAGCAAACCCCTGCTATTTGTGGCAGTGCTATCAGACTTCTCAGAGGTGAGAGATGTTCAGATCAGGAATAAGGCACCTGGAAGTAGGTTTCCCATTGTCAGGTTATCAAAGAGTAAGGCGCCATCTTAGTTCATATTTGCCCTTAAGAGACACCAACATTTATATGGTATGTAAAGTATAACTGTTTTCCTATTGTCATATATATGAAAAGATATACTTTTCAGTAAAAGTGAATAGTCCTCGCCAGAGTTTTGCAGTGTGAAAAGAAAGTTGGGGACAAGCTTAGAAGGAGAAAGGAATCATTCCTTAGGGTGATGATGTTCCATCTCCTTCCTAAGAATGGCAGAAAAAAACTTGATAATTTACTGATTTACCATTTGATAAGCAGTAGTTTATATATATCTTGTATTTTGGGATGGGTATGAATTCCAGTATCGCCAACAATATTGTGATAGACCATTTTACACAGCTTGTAGGAAAAGATAATTTCTCACAAATGTTTTTATTATTGGAGAGCTTAACAGACTACTTGAAACAGTTATAAAGTTTAGCCACTGAATAACACAATTATAGACTTTGGAAAAAGATTCATTGAAAAGTGATATGGTCAAGAGATATATGCCAGAAATTATATAAGTAAAATGCTAACCTTCTCCTGTACCAGTGATATAGGGCAGGTGAACTGTGTATGGTGGTCATCAGTGTGCTGTTAATACAGAATAGCTCCAAAGGGGCTTTTTATGCTATTAATTTTCTCAATTCCCCTACCCCCAAAAAAGTTTAAATATATTTCCAAGTTATGACTATTTCAATCAATTGACTAGTACATCTTAGAATCCATTATTATCACATTTGGTAAATTAAAGGCTGCATTTAGAGGCAGATTTATCATTAAAAAGTTTTATTTTCCCAGAGGATGACAGTGTTGGTTAGTGGCCAGTATGCCTAGTATTGGAAAAAATAAAAATTTCTTTCAAACAAAGAGAACTGAGGAGAGTCCTAATTAATTTTTCCTCACATCTTGACATTTTATAAAGTTACCTAAGCACTACCAATTTAAATAATCCATGGAAGAGTAAATGCTGACTTTTTAAATAGGCATTTAAAGATAGTGAAAAATTCCTTGGTGTTATATTTCAAATATGTGTTTTTCAGAATTTAATGTGCTTACAGTAGTGTTGGCATAGAGGAGGCTGGTGATAAGAAGGTTAAGTCACTAGTCTTGGATTAAAATGGGTTGTTCTCATCTTAGTTGAACTGTTAATTAAATGTGTCACTGGGAGCAAATAATCTTAATTTCTTTTATCTAAATAGTTTCTTTTCCTAGGAAGTGATGAACATTGAATTAGGTGCACTATAAACTTCCTTCTAGTTCTAACCACCTAGTAATAAAAATATTTGTAAATCACATACTTTGGATAAACTATTTTACATCATACTTTTTAAACAATTATTAAAAATTAAATTCTGCATTTGCCTTAGTTTAGTGGGTCTTTTAAAATTATGTATATCTTCTAAGAGATCACTATTTTAAAATTTGTAAACCGGGTATATGGGAGGGAGTTTAATTCATCCTCCCATTAAATATCAAGCATATGCTACCTAATTTACATAAATTATCTCTTTTAGCCATATATAATATATATATGCTTGTATATTTTATATATATATATTTTTATATATCAAGTTAAATATTATTGTCCTTAATTTACAGAGGAGGATACTCTGTATTTTAAAACTCGGTAAATCAGATATGCCTCACTCTAGACTATGCTTTTCTTCACACTGTATCATTTTAAATGAAAATATATGTTCTTTATCCCTTGGAACAAAATATGAGATATTTTATTATTATTTTAAAGTGATATTCTGACAGAAAGTAGCAGAATATGAAAAATATTCAGTATATATTTTAACAGGTTAGACAGTAAATTTCTTGTCTATAATATGATGTGTTTCGCTTCCTGACAAAAGTATATAGTTATTCACATTTACTTCTGAAATCTATTAGAATTTACCCCCAGATCATATATAATAACAAAGAAAAGATAGGATTTTATGCATGGTTTCAGAGTTTTCTCACTGTAAAATCTGTGTCAAAAAACGTTTTTTCATTATGTGTATAGAAATGAGGTTAACTCCAGCCTAATTTGAAGCAGGAATCATCTTGCAATGGCAGGTGTTTCTGCTATGTTATGATATCATTTCCAAGGTAACAAAACAGAGCATCATAAAGACAGAATTATGTTAACAGGTGTGAAATAAACAGCAGGAGAACACTTTACAGAAACTTTATAAAACCTTAAAAATGGATGACATTTTTGGTAAACATCACCACCAGCAATAATACATATGGAATTAGGGAAGGAATCAAAACTTACCTAGTATGTGAAGTACAAGTGAAAACTTGGCCAATGTGAATATATTAGAAACAGAATTTATTCAAACAGCCTTCTCCATGGTACAGTTTTATTAACCAAGTTATTCTTTTAAATTCTTTGATGACCATGGCTATATTAGTTGTGATATGTTGGTGTGGAGTGGATAAACTTATGTGCAGAATATAGTGTTAATGGTGATTAATGTATGTGTGTCTATGTTTCCTTTTTTTTAATTGAAAACGGCTTTAATTTCTTTCTAATGGGTAGGCTAGTCATAAAATGCTCTTGAATATGATGTTTATCTCAAAACTAAGAGCAACAAGATGTATAATTTCATTTTAGGTATATAGTTGGCAGTGGTTTCTTGGAGGAAGAAATACATTTTAGAAAACTGGAATTTAGAATTGGTCCTTTTTCTGTTTTAATTAATAAGTCATATCAAAGTAGGAAATCCTTTAGGTTTATAGTTTTGGGGAAAAGATAATCCATCTTTACTGCTTCATGGGAACTGGCATCCAATGCAAAATACCGAGTTAACAAAGTCTCAACTATACAACCCTGGTATTTGAGAAGAGCGACCAGTTTCAGATTGTAGAAAATCTTAGTGGAGAGATGGAGTCAAGAGGCTGCCAATGATGGAATATAGAAATGTGTACAGAACTTCCCATTTTTCTGTGGTCGTAAGATGATGACTCTGAGGACGGGGAAAGAAAGACATTAAATTGAAACCATGGTGATGAACACAGGGTTTTGCCTTCCTCCCATGATGCTGTCTAGATGTTCAGTTGATGTTTAGTGCTGTCTACACAGGTCAAACCCTAGTTTGAAAAGAGAATTACTCTAGTCTATGATAGAGGGGACATAACTAATTTCCCATGGTACTAAATGTTTCTTCTTAACTATCATATTTCTACATGTTTTCTGCTAGAAGATTTATACTCAACAGCAAATAACACATTACTGGATAAGACCTTATTACTTGAATGAAAATTCTGATCCTTCATAGCTTTTGACAATTAAAGGGTAACAGAAGGATCCTAAAAATGGTGAAAAAGGAATGGGGAAAAAATGAAGAGAGAGAAAGTCAAATATAACTAAATGTAAATGTGTCCTGGGCCACAGTTTCCTGGGCATAAATTCATGACTGCCTAATTTCTTGCTCTGTAGCAGGTGATGCAGTCAGACATTAATGAAGCAGAAAATCATATCCAAGCCTGTTTAAGACACAGCAAAAACAACTATTCATTCTGTATCTAATAAGTGCTATTTAAGCCATTGGCCATTAATAAGATAGTCTAATTTAAAGCCATATATATTTTGACAAAGGTTTATAACTCAGAATGACTTGTCATCAATGCATCAATGGCCCTGAATTTCAGAAAAGTAGCCAAAATGCACTATATCAGAGAATAAACAAAGAGAAGGGTAAGTCTACTAACTGTTTCCTGTGTAGAGTAGGAATTTGACATGGTAGCTCTAGAGGATATGCCTTCTGTCCTCTTGAAATGTCAGGACATTAACTAATTAAGACATTGGAATCTGAGGCCTGAGGACTTTTTCTGTTTATGAGTAAAAATGTTAAAGCATATTTGACCTCCACACCCTCATTAATAAGTATATTTTATTGTATAGAAATCTCTCAAGCTAGAATAGCCAGAATTGTTTGCCTTACAGATGATCTAATGTCTCAATCTAGTTTTGCAGGAATTGAAGTAAACAAAATACGTGGTAATTTCTATTCTTTTTGTTTTCTCATCACTATTCACAGGTCTGATTTTCCTGTCTGACTTTTTCCTTTCTTTTCCATTCTACTTTTCAGGTTCTCATTCTTGATATTGTCTTCAAATTAAGCATCTTCTCCTAGGTGAAGGGCTACAGGGTACAGATTAGCTATTGGAAGCCCTTTGCTACTTTTAAATCATTAGGACCCTAATAATGGCAGCCAGAATCACTGTTATATTTGGTTCAGGTGGATGATAGTACAGTCATAAATGCAATTGAAAATCATTTTAGTCTAGAATTTCTGGAAGTACTTAAAGTTGGAAGGGCATATATTCTATTTGAATGGAAAAAGTGACCAGCTGCATCAGGATAAAAGTTGAAATATGTGATATTAGAGTTTAAAAATTACAAAGAAGCGGTCTTGAGAGGTTTTTCTGATTCTCTATGAGCACCTTCACCACAACCTTCTCAGATTAGTCTTCTGAAAATATTCTTTACAGGGAAGAAAAACATGCCATCCTGTTATCTGATCTGTATTTGGCACTTCCTGCCAATAAATTCTTTCTTAAATCAGAGGCTAATTCTTATCACTGTAATATGGGCTTACTGTCTCTAATACTGTCATCTACTGTAACAAAGAAGAGCAATCCCTTTCTGTCTCTTTCTCTCCTCTCGCCTCTCTCTCTCTCTTTCTCTCTCTCTATCTTTCATAATATACCATTACATATAAAACAGGACTTAACTACTTAAGTAGGAGGGATCGCATGAGCTGGATGGAAAACGCTCATTCTTAAGCCCCATATTTCATTTACTTACCAAACATTTTTATAGCACTTACTATGTGTCAGATATTATTTCAAGTACTTCACAAATGTTAATTCATTTAACCCTCACAAGAAATGTATGGAGGAGTACCATTAGTGTGCCTGTTTTACAGCAAGGAAACTGAGACACAGAGAAGTCGGGTAGCTTGCCTAGGATCATAACTACTGAAAACTAACAGAGGTAGTTCTTAGCCACGATGCTATACTCTTCTCCTTTAAATTTGTATGCTTTTCTATGTTTCTTTAATGTATTTGTGTGGTTCTGTTCCCAATTGTATCCCCAACTTTGATGTTATAGTACAGATATTTCTAAAGTTCTTGTATCTAGCATGTGTGTATGCACATGTGTGGATATGTGCTTCCTTACTGGTTGTGTGTTTTGTTATTATGCTAGCATTCATAGAAATACTGCCACTAATGGAACCTTAAATTAGGAAGCAAGGAATATATGTCCCTCCACCCATCCCACCCTACCTCCCATTAAAAACTCATGACTAACTGCATTGTGAAATCTTGGACAGTTCACAACCTAAGTCAATTTACTCATTTGTAAAAAAACTGGGAGTTGGACTCGCTGCTTTTCTCATCTTTAAACTGTAGACTTGGATTAGGATATAAGTTTATTTCTAAAAATTAGCTAGTAAAGACATTTCTCGTTAAGATGGAGCTGACCTTTGACATTTGAAAGAACTATACCCCAAAACTTTAATAAAGTCCTAAGTTTTCAAGAACTATAATAGGATATTATTCTCATAAGAAAATATACCGCAAAGATAGTTGGAAATTTTATGTGACCACTTTCTAATCTCTATTAGATCTAAAAATACTGAAATGATTTATAAATTTGCTATAATAAGTTATGTAATGAAACCAAAACTTACATTATTACATTATATAACCAATCAGGTAACAACAGCAGCAACACACCTGCAGTCAGACAAAATCAGGTTTATGTACCTACTGTACCAAGGGAGAACATTTTAGAGGAAACCTAGGAAAGGTTCTGAGGAGGGTTCAAGAGAAGAAGACCTATTATGCTTAACAGTTGTTTAATTTCATATGACAACTTTTTGATACAAGGTTACTGAGGAACATAGATGGGACCTGCCAGTCTATAATGCTATCTCCTCAAATGTATTATTTTTGAAAATCTGATGAGTATAACAGTTGCATTTATGTGTTTGCTTGTATAAGGTGGTTGTAATTGCTACAGAAACTTTTTTTTAAATGTTCAAATTTTAAAACACACAGGGCATAGAAGGGCAGAATTTATTTGCATCCCTTTTAGGTATAAAAGATGCAGGAGGAAAGAAAAAGATGCGGAAAGAGATGCTGTTGAGAAAATAACTCTCACCTAATGAAGGCATGGAATTAATTATAAACTTGAATGTGCAAGTGATTATGCTATTTCATAATATCTTTGCTGTTCTGTAAGATGAATTGTCTCTGCTTGCCAGACTGCTTGATTCCTGGAAAGAAAATAATATATATACATATATATGAAACAGCTATAATTCTGCAAGCTGGGAAGATAATTAAATGTGGAAAGAGCTACACATTTTACAAAAAGCAGAATCTTTTCCCTTTTCTTTTAGTTGAGGTTTTTGGCTCCTACTAAGGAGGGGTATGTTGCTATGCCTACTGACAACTGATCAATGGATGGGCATAGTCATTGTACAAATGACAAAGGAAATTAACAATCAACAGAAATTTACTGAGCATCAATTATGTCTCCAGCATAAGATGGTTGGTCTATAGGATTAAAAGAAAATAAAAAAGACTTGCCTTTCAAGGAGCTGCAGTAATAGGGAGGATAACTGCAAGAGGAAGCTAGAGATTAATATGAAAATTAAAAATGTATCAAAAACATGCCACGAGAAGTTAAAGGAAAAGTAAACTGGTTAAATGGTTAATGTGAAAATTCTTACAAATGCATCATCATTTATCTACAAATAATTAACATGTTATTAGTCTATATTTATTGAAATAATTAAATTCTATCAGTATAAGAGTACCAGGAAATCCAAGATATATAGCCGTTGTAAATCTTTTACAGGTATTGTGTGCCAGTCACAGCCTGTCTGTAGCCAGTGTTGTGTCTGGCGCAGTCTGTGGTTCTTATGATTGCAAGACATCCTTAGTGTCAAGAAACTTTGGAAAAAAAAAATATTACTTATAAGTCCTGGAAATTACATGGCACACCTGAGGCCACACACTGAGGAGAAAGAGACAGACAGAGACAATGAGGGCAAGGGCAAGCATGAGAGCTTGCAGGCCTGGGACTTTGCTTTTATGGAGTGTCTGATGAGGGCCTCGAGTTCTGGGGCTCACTCCTTACTGGTGAATTTCAAACTTAACAGCAGGAATTTAAAGCAAGGGAAGAGAAAAAATAGGCAGTCCAAATGGTCAGTTATGGAAATCAACCCAAACCTCTTAAACAAAGGAGCCTCAGGGTAAGGAGGTGGCCTTGTTCTTTATCTAGTCTGTGGCTGACGTGGTGTTTATTAGATAGCTGTCTTTGAAGTGGATGCCTCAGCAATCAAACCGTAAGCAAGGCACTTGCATTACAAAACAAGAAAAACCGTTCTCTGATGGATCTAAGAAGAGTTGGTTTTCAGTTCAGCTTTTCTTCTGAGAAGCATGAGGATGTTTTTCTTGACCGTTCTCTGTGAGAATGTGGTGAGTTCCCTAGATGTAAAGCCCACAAAAGTAGAGGTGGGAGGGGGGCTAAAACTGTGGCCCTGAAGAATTTCTCATGCTATTCTACAATCATCTGCTCACAATTTATCAAAATTACCATTCAAATCTTCTTATGAGTTTATAGCAACAAAGTCCGCTTCTCCAGGTTTTCTTAACCCTCAGAAAATTCCCATGTCAGCACCTTGGCTACTAAAGCCCTGTAGCTGTCTATGCACAGCTTTTTGGACATAATCATGCTCTAAATGTGAGTTTGTGTTCATATGGGATCCCTGTTAGGCAAATATTCTGGGCCTTAAAGAAAAGGACCCAGTGGGATAGAGGAAGCTGGCAGACTTGGAGGATCCTGAGCTCACTTTCGCCCACCAACACACCCAGATAACAGCTATCCGTGTAAAACTGAAGGTGACCAGAAGACTGGCAGAACAGACCTACAGTTAATTGTAGAGAGGAGGCCACATCGAATAGGGTAGAAGGGGCAGAGATGTGTTTGAGAAACTAACCTCTGGTAAGACTAGCCACAAAGGGAAGGATACCACAATCGTGGAGAAGAAAGAGGGTCAGACACCATCCCAGGCACCCTGGGCATAAGGGAGTCCCACTGGGAAGACCCTGTAACAGACCTGTAACAGTTGGCTTTGAAAACCAATGGAGCTTAACATTACAAGATTTTAAAATCAGTGGAGCTTACCTCTGAGTACCTTAAAAATAAGTGGACTTAGCTCCAAGAGAGCTGGAGGACAATAGGAGACTGAGTCCCTGCCCTTAAGGAGCTAGGCTAACAAATAACCTGGCCAACACACAGAACAGAAGTAGCAGTTTGAAAAGTGCTAGGGGTATTTATGAAGGAGATTTATTTACTAATCTCAGAACGTGGCACTGGAAGGGCAGAGATCTTTAGGAGACCTCTCTAAGAAAAAAGGTGCTGGTGGACACCATTTCTCTTCCCCTCCCCTAACCTAGAAAGCTGGACACATGGAACCAGCACAAATACTCTCCACATATCTTGCTAGAACCGCATGCCCTGCCCTCACATCCCATGCAGACCTGCCCCACTCAGCAGGCATTCCTCCAAAACAGCCCTTGCCCAGACGTAACCTGCAAGCAGCCCTGGCAGGGACTGGCATCACTCCAAAATGACAGTTGCCTGGTGATGGGATGGCAGGGAGGGGATAACTACGCATACCAGCATGCCAGAGGCTTTTAGCTGGAAGCATAAAGAGAGTGTCCTTCAGTTTGGAGCAACTACAGCTCCAACAGAGGAACTAAAGGCAGACATCTGGTCTCACTTGCTGGGCTGGCCCACCAATGAAACCCTCTCAGGGGGTAGTGCAGGGAGAGTGCTGTGTAGCCCCATGTGCAGGCAACTATAGCAGAAAGACTGAGTGCAGACCCTTACTGCTGACACCATCCAACTAAAAGCCTGAGATGGCCTCAGACACTCCCTCAACAGCACAGGGACCAAACTCTGCCTGATGCACCCAACTAGACTGAAGGCAAATATGATTCAACCACAGCAACAGGCCATATGCACCCACATAGGAGACACCCTTAGAGTACATGGTCCTAATGACCAGGGGGCATTGTGCTTAGGACACCAGAGGACCTCTTCTTTATAAGGTCACTACGTTCAGGATCAAGAGAAGTATTCGACATTCCTAATGCATAGAAACAAACACAGAAAGTTAGAGAAAATGATGAGACAGGAATATATCCCAAATGAAAGAACAAGACAAAATCATAGCAAAAGAGCTAAATGAAATGGAAACAGCAATATACCTGGTAAAGAATTCAAATGGTCACAAGTACTCATTTAGCATGAGAAAAGAGTGGAAGATCTCAGACCTTCAACAGAGAGAGAGAGAGAAAAAAAAAAAGAGATGAAGAACTAAATAACCAAAATAAAAAATGCACTCTGAGGGAATCAATAGCAGATTAGAGAATGCAGAACAGATCAGAAATCTGGAAGACGGAGTAATGAAAAGCAAACAAGCAGAATAGCAAAGAGAAAAAGAAATCATAAAAAAATGAGAATAGGTTAAGGGAACTCAGTGACCTCAATGAGGGTAATAATTTTTGCATTATAAAAATTTCACATTTCACAGAAAAAGAAGAGAGAGAGAAGAGGGCAGAAATTTATTTGAAGAAATAATAGCTGAAAACTTCCCAAATCTGGGGAAGGAAACAGACATCCAGATCCTGGAAGCACAGAGAGCCCCTAACAAAATTAACCTAAAAAAGTCCATGCCAAGATATATAATAATTAAAATGGCAAAAAGCAGTGATAAAGAGAGAATTTTAAAAGCAGCAAGAGAAAAGAAAACTGTTACATACAAGGGAAATCTCATAAAAGCTATTAGCTGATTTTTCACAGAAATTTTGCAGACCAGAAGAGACTGGCATGATATAATCAAAGTACTTAAAGAAAAAAACCTGCAACCACGAATATTTTTCCTGGCAAGATTATCATTCAGATGAAGGAGAAGTAAATAGTTTCCTAAGCAAATAAAAGTTAAGGAGTTGATCACCACCAAACCAGCCCTATAAGAAACATTAAAGAGAAGACTGAGTATAAAGAAAAGTCCATAAGTAGTGGCAAGAGGAAAGGAAAAAAATTCACAGTTAAATGCAAACATATGGTAAAGGTAGTAGATTAGAAAACCAGTATGCAAGTTAAAACACAAAAGCAATAAAATCAATTAGATCTATAAAAATCAAAGCATTCAGAAAATAAAAGGATATAAAATATGACACTATCTACATAAAATATG
This sequence comes from Crocuta crocuta, assembly GCF_008692635.1. NCBI lineage: Eukaryota > Metazoa > Chordata > Mammalia > Carnivora > Hyaenidae > Crocuta > Crocuta crocuta. The sequence goes on along the minus strand of NW_027530514.1, from coordinate 689,443 downwards.
GAGACAGTAGTAAAAATTTAGTACTTTTGGAGCGGAGTCGAATTTAAGCTACCATCAACTTAATATAGACTACAATACACATAAGATGTTATATCTGAAATTAATGATAACCACGAATCAAAAACCTATAATAGATACACACACAAAGAGAAAGGAATCTAAGCATAACAGTAAAGAAAACAATAAAGCCAAAAGAGAAGAGCAAGAAAAGAAGGAAGGAACAGAGTAGAAGTACAAGGACAATTAGAAGCCAAGTAACAAAATGGCAATTAGTACATACTGATCAGTAATTACTTTAAATGTAAATGGACTTAATACTCCAATAAAAAGACATAGGGCAACTAAATGGATAAAAAAAGCAAGATCCATATATATCCTACCTACAAGACACTTATTTCAGACCTAAAGACACATGTAGATTGAAAGTGAAGGGATGGAAAAATATTTACTATGCAAACGAAACAAAAGAAAGCTGGGGAAGCAGTAGGTATATCAGATAAAATAGACTTTAAAAGAAAGACCATATCAAGAGACAAAGAAGGACAGTACATAAAGATAAAGAAATGAATTTAACGATATACAATTAAAAATTAATTAAAAATCATTCACCAAGGTCAAGTGGCATTTATTTCAGGGATGAAAGGGTGGTTCAACATTCACAAATCAACTAATGTGATACATCAATATTAGCAACAGAAAGGATAAAAACCATATGACCCTCTCAATAAATCCCCAAAGTGTTTGACAAAGTACAACATCCATTCATGGTAAAAACTCTCAATAATTTACAGGGAACATATCTCAACATAATAAAAGACATATATGAAAACCTCACAGCTAACATCATAATCAATGGTGAAAAACTGAGTTCTTGCTTTAGTATCAAGAAAAACACAAAAATGTCCATTTTCACTATTTTTATTCAACATAATATTGGAAGTCCTAGCCCCAGCAATCAGACAAGTAAAAGAAATAAAAGACATCAAAAGTGGTAAGAAAGAAGTTAAACTCATTATTTGAAGTTGACCTGATACTATATATAGAAAGTCTTCTAAAGTCTCCACCAAAAAGCTACTAGAACTGATAAATGAATGCAGTAAGGTTGCAGTAAAAACATACAGATGGCCAACAGACACATTAGAAGATACTCAACATCACTCATCATCAGGGAAATACAAATCAAAGTCACAATATTATCTTATACTTGTGAGAATGGCCTAAATCAAAAAGACAAGAAATAACATGTTTGTGAGGATGTATGCAAATGGAACCATTTTGCACTGTTGGTAGGAATGCAAATTGCTATGGTCATTGTGTAAAAACTGTACAGTTTCCTCAAAAAAAATTAGAAATAGGAATACCATATGATCCAGTAATTCCACTACTGGGTATTTACCCAAAGGAAATGAAAACAATAATTTAGAAAGATATATGCAGCCCTATGTTTATTGCAGCATTATTTATAATTGATAAGATATGGAAACAAGCCAAGTGTCCATTGATACATAAATGATTGATGAAGGTATGGTATTTATATACAATGGAATATTACTTGGCCCTGAAAAAGAATGATATCTTGCCATATGCAACAACATGGATTGATCTAGAGAATTTAATGCTAAGACAGATAGCATATGATCTAACTTGTATGTGGAATTTAAGAAACAAAACAAAATAAAAAACAAAGGAAAACAGATAAAATAACTCCAGACTCTTAAATAGAAAGAACAAACAGATGGTTGTCAAAGAGAAGGTAGGGGAGGTGCATGGGAAAAGAGGTAAAAGGGATTAAAAAGGACAAATTTCCAGTTGCAAAATAAGTAAGTCATGGAGATGAAAAAGTACATCATCGGGAATGTTGTCAATAAGATTGTAAAAGTGTTGTTTGGTGACAGATGATGATTTGCTTATTGTGATGAGCACTGAGTGAAGTATAGAATTGTTGAATCATTTTGTTGTATACCTGAGAATAATATAACACTGTATGTTAATTACACTTCAATTAAAAAAAGAAAAGGAACAACTCTTAGGTCTTATAATACCGTTATCTTATATAGATGTATATTTTTTAGAATGGATAAGAATCATCTGTTAAATAAAAGAGGAATAACTGTCCAATTGGCCTAGTTAACTGATGCTTTAAAAAAACAATATACCTGATGGAATATAGGGATAATGGAATTAAAACAATATAGGTTTCTGAAATTATTTTTTCAAGGTTATTTTGGTTATTAGAATCCATTAATTTTTGATGGATTAATCTTATATCACAATAAAATGTGATATAAGGTTATCTTTATTTTTAGCAAGTTTTCTTACACAAACTCTACCTTTTATGATACTGTAACTCTACCAGCTTTCTTCTGGTTAGTGTTTGCATATTTCTTTTGCTTTTTCTTCATTTAATTCCTCTGTATCCTAATATTCAAGGAGAATCTCTTCTAATTAGCAAATGGTTCAGTTATGTGACTTACAAAATTCAGTTTGATGATTTTTTCCTTTTAGTTGGAACATTTATTTTGTGTATATTCCATAAAGTGATATTATATTTAGGTTTAAATTTACCATCTTACTTTATATTTTCTATTTCCTACCTTCTTGCTTAGTTTTGAACTAATTATATTAAGCATTTTATCCTTCTACTATCTTGTTAGTAATACATTCTTTTATTTATTATCCACAAAATCTTATGAATGCTTAATGTATGTTAATATATTTACCACTTCTTGGAATATACAAGAACCTTATACCAGATTAATACAGTTTATCCCTTCCACTATTTAATGCTATTATTATGTTTTAGTTTATAAGATTAATATTTTAAATTATTCTTGTTTGTCATCAGTCTCTATTTAAATTTACCAATTTTTGCTTTCCCATATTTCCCATATCTTTGTTTCCTCCAAGCATCATTTTCCTTCTGTTAAAAACTCTTCCTTAATATTTTCTTTACTGTGGTTGCTGATAACACATTCACTTTTTGTTAACATCAAAATGTCTTTATTTTAAAAGATATTTTTTACAATTATAGAATTTTATTTGGCATTTATTTTTCTTTATCACCAAAAATATAATTATATGTCATCTAACTTCTATTGAGAGTTCAGTTGTTAATTCTATGATTACTCCTTTGAAAATAATGTATCTTTTTCCCTGTAGCTACTTTAAAAATTTTGTTTTTGGTTTCCTGTAGTTTCATTATGATATGCTTATGTATTGTTTTTGTTTATTTTTTATTTTTGTATTCTGTTTACGGTTTGCAGCAATTCTTGAATCTTGGCATGATGTCTTTTATTGGTGTTTTAGTCACCTTTGGCTACTATAACAAAATACCATAATCTGGGTGGCTTAAATATCAGACATTTATTTCTCACAGTTCTGGAGGCTAGGAAGTTCAATATCAAGGTGCAGGCTGGTTTGATTCTTCATAAGAACTATTTTTTCTAACAGCAACCTTCTCCTGTCTCCTCACATGCTGGGGAGAGAGAACTCTGATCTCTTCTTCTTCTTATAAAGACATTAATCCCATTATAGGCCCCCCAACCTTCATCACCTCTTCTAAATCCATTTACCTCCCAAAGACCTCCAATACTGTCATATCCGTACCGATGGCTTCAACATATGAATATAGAAGAGACGCAAGCATTCTGCTCATAGCAGTTGGGCTTGGAAAGTCATGGCCTCAGGTATTGCCTCTGCTCCATACTTTATATTTACTCCTCCTAGGACTCCAATTACACATATGTTAAACCTTTTCACCATGTTTAATATATCTCTTATGATTATCCCTATTTTGTATTTCAATACTTTTTCCTTTCTGTTCTTCAGCCAGCACATTTAAACCTAATTTGAATTTACTAATTGTATCTTCTGTTTTGGCTAATTTGAAAGTATACCAATCTACTGGGTTCTTAATTATTTTACTATATTTATTTTTTAGCCTTAGAATTTCAATTTGATTCTTTTGTATAGTTTCTGGTTCTTTGTTTAAATTCTCTGTCTTGTCCACCCAACTTATTGAACATATTGAACAATGTATTGAAATACATATCTTAAAACTGCAGTATCTGCATCTCCTGTGAGTCTATTTTCATTTAGTGTGTCTATCTCTCCTTCTTTATTCCTTCTTTATTCCTCTCCCACTCTCTCTCTCTTCATCTGTTTCTGTCTTTCTGTATCCACTTCTCTCTATCTTTGTCTTTTTCTCTTCAAGTGGTATTGCCTCTTAGTATTGTAGTAATTTTTGTATGGATATCTTACATTTTTTATGAAAAATCACGGATATAATTTGAGGCTCTTGTGATGTTATTATGCATCAAAAACAGTGTAACTTTGCTTTTTCTAGGCTGCTTTAATCCAATCATGGATTGAGTTGGTTTAAAGCTGGGAAGCCATGAACTATCTAGTAGAATATCTAGGAATAGTAGGAAGAATGGTACCACTGTGCCTCTAGGAGAACACTGTAATGAGAACTTTCCCCAAGGGGAACTATACAGGGATAAAGTCTTGTCTGAACTACCTACCAGTAATGCATAGAGAAAACACAATCAAACTTTTCTCTCCTGACCTGTAGTTTCCTACCAGTACCTCTCCTTTGGGAGAAATGGCATCTAAACAATACTGACTTTTCCAATCAATAAATATTATATATACCTCCACTTATTATTATTATTTTTGTATTAGTTGGCTTGAGCTGCCATTAAAAAAAATACCATAGACAGAAATTTATTACAATTCTGGAGACTGAGAAGTCTAAGGTCAATATGCCATCAGCCTTGGTCTGCTGTTAGGTGAACAAGACAGAAGTTAAACAGAGAATGAGAAACTATGTAAAAGAATCAGATTAAAATTCTAAGATTAAAAAAATTAAAAAGAGGAGAGCTCTCTATTTTTCTGGCTGCGTCCACACCTGGCCTTTTCTCTGTGTTTGAAAAGGCAGGGCAGAGAGGCAGCTGGGTGGAGAGAGTGCTCTCTGCTGTCTCTTAGAAGCACACTAATCCTAATCCTGTCAGGTCAGGACTCTACTCTTTTGGCCTCATTTAATCTTAATTATCTCCTTGTAGGCCCTATTTCCAAATACAGTCACATTTGTGTTTAGTTCTTCAACATAGGAACTTTGAAGGGCATGCCGTCCAGTCCATAGCAATCTTCATAAATTTTATTCAGGAATATTGTATAAATTTTAGTGTAGATCTCTTGTACATATTTTGTTAAATCTAGTCTTAGGTATCAGTTTTATATGTTTTTATAAGTAATGTTTAAAAAATAGTTCTCAGATTGTTTACTGCTAGTATTTGGAAATAAAATTGATTTTTATATATTGACTTTATATTCTGCTATTGACTTTAGTATCCTATGACATGCTAAGTTTGTTTATTATTTCCAGTAGTGTTTTGTAGATTCTTTAGGATTTCCTATATATACTCTCATGGCTTCTGTAAATAAGGATAGATTTACTTTTTCTTTTTCAAAATTTATGTTTCATTTCTTCTTTTTGATTTATTATATTTGTTTTGATCCCCACAACAATGGTTAATAGTGATATTGAGAGCAGACATCCTTGCCTTGTTCCTGATCTTAGGTAGAAAGCTTTGTGCTTTCATCAAGCGTACTATTAGTGGTTGTTTTTCTGTAGATTTGCTACTTATTTTTGGAAAGAGTTTTGCTTTTATGTTTCTAAGAGATTTGTTTTTTTTACATATTGAGGTATAATTGACACAATAATTCTAGTTAATATATCTTTGCATACTTGGCTACAAAAATTTTTCTTGTGATGAGAACTTTTAAGATTCACTCTTAGCAATTTTCAAATTTGCAATACATTATTTTTTAACTCTAGTAACTGTGCTGTACATTATATCACCACAAATTGTTTTATAACTGCAAGTTTGTACTTTTGATTCCCTTCAGTGCATGTCTTTCCAAGTCAGTGCTTTCCTTTTCCTCAAATAAGTATCCAGAAGTGGAATTGCTGGATCATATGGTAGTTTTACTTCTAATTTTTTGAAGAACTTCTATATTGTTTCCATAGTAACCATACCAACAGTGCACAAAGTGTTCCTTTTTCTCCACATCCTTGCCAATACTTGCTGTTTCTTGTCTTTTATAATACCCATTCTAACAGGTGTAAGGTGATATCTCATGGTGGTTTTGATTTGCATTTACCTGATGATTAGTAATCTTTAACATATGTTTCATGTGTCTGTTGGCATATGTATATCTTCTTTGGAAAAATGTCTATTCAGATCTTCTGCCCATTTTAAACTTTATTTATTTATTTGTTTATTTATTTGCTGTTGAGTGGTATGAATTCTTTATATATGTTGGATATTGAACCCTTATCAGATACATGATTTGCAAATATTTTCTTCTATTCAGTGGGTTACCTTGTTGTGCTATTGATGATTGCATTTGTTGTGCTGAAGGGCTTTAGTCTGATATAATCCCACTTATTTATTTTTGCTTCTGTTGCATTTGTTTTTGATGTCAGATCCAAAAACTCATGGCAAGACTGATGTCAAGGAGCTTAATACCTATATTTTTTTCTGGAATTTTTATGGTCCAAATCTTATGTTAAAATCTTTAACATAAGATAAGCGTAACATAACATAACATAACATACATGTTAAAATCTTTAATCATTTCAATCATTTGTTATGCCCTTTCTTTAATAATTCACTTTAGAATAAATATAAATATACTGTAGATATTATACAATAATGATCTTTATGAGTCTAAATTCTGCAGTTGTGTAGTATATTATAGTGTTTGGAATCCCAGCATAACAGAATACGAGCAAATAACACTTTGGTTTTCATTATTTTTAATGTTTATTTGTTTATTTTGAGAAAGAGAGGGAGACAGAATCCCAAGCAGACTCCACACTGTGAATGCAAGGAGCCCAATGTGGGGATTGAACCCACAAACCGTGGAATCATGACATGAGTCAAAGTCAGATGCTTCACTGACTAAGCCACCCAGGTGCCCCTATTTCATTATGGAAATTAGGAATTTAGGCCATTAAAAGTAGAAAAATAAGATATCAGGTTTTAGGAATACTATGTTCAACAAATACACACAATAATTTTGTTAGTTTTCTTTAAAATACGTATCTCTGAGAGATAAGATACATATGAAAATTTTACATTACCAATGAATATATGCGAAAAATGAAGATGTTATAAAATGTATACAATCAACTTGGATATGAGGTTAACCTTTAAATGAGGTCATATAGCTAAACATCTGGAGTAAATTCTAGGAATTGCACAATGTTCAGAAAACTGGAGAATGTAGTGTATGTGGGAAACAGCTGTTGATGAGGCTCAAAATGTAGGAAAGAACCACAATATGCTAAACAAGAGTTATGATTATATCTTGAATACAGGGAGTGATTGTGTCAAATTTAAATTTTGGAAGATGTGAAAATGGCATGGAGAATTGATTGCAGAGCCAATGAAAGGAAAAAGAAAATCTGTTAGGATGTAAGTTAGAGAAATCTTGATAGAAAGAGATCATGACCTCAAATTAGTCAGTACAATGGGAATAGACATGAGGAAGCAAATTTGAGTCATCATATTCAGGAATCAGAGTTAATGTTTGATGAAGCATTAGGGAGAGGGTAGGTTAGGATCACTCAGATTAATTGCTTGATAGGTGGTCATATAGTATAGTAATCACCAATTTAATTTATTAAACAAATACCAATTTATTGTATAAGCTTTCTGAAAAGTATTTTCAGAAGGGGTTGTAATAAAAAAAAAAAGGAAATCCTGTTTCCATCTCACATGGAATCTATTGGAGTAAGAAATGAAGAAGAGCAGAAATGGAGCTCTGTATGACTTTAACATTTAATAAGAGTGAAGAAGAAAGATTTTTTAGCAAGGAATATGAGAAGAGGTGATGCAAGTAGGATGTAGACAGGAACAGAAAATTATCATTAATATCCAGAAAACAAAAAAGATGGATAGTCATAAATTACATACACTCAATAGGAAAAGGACTAAAAAGTGTTTATATGTGAAATTGGCACCGTGGAAGAAATCACTAATGTCTGTGAAAGATAACTAAATACAGCTATAGAGACTGGAGTCAGATTATTGAGACATAAAAGGGATGTAAGAAAGTGGAAAGAGTACTAATTTAGGTTATATTAACAGGTAACTTGATTTTAAAGATTTTTAGAGAAAAATGTGGCTAGAGAGAGAATATGCTCAAAGAAAAAAAGTTTTGATTATTTTAAATTCTTTAATAGTTATATGCCAAGAGTACAAGAGCAATAGAGAAGACAAGGTTGAAGACACAGAAAAATGAAGAGGTCAGTGTTGGAGTGAAGTCTTCACTGGGCAGAAGGGGGGATATCCAGAGTGCAGGTGTGTGCATTTACTTTCCATGAATAGAGGAACATCTTATATTATAATATAAGGTGTTGGACATATAAAATAAGGATTGGTATGTGTTTGGATGCTACTAAAACACAAGGATTTTGGACTGATTAAAAAAAAAATAGTTCAGTTTTGTGCTATATATAAAAAGAAACGTATCTTTAACAAAATTACACAAATAGATAACCTAGAGGAATAGGACAATGTATGTGTCAAAGAGGAACCAAAAGAAAATAAAAATACCAGTATTAGAATTCAGTTCACAAAAATTCCACAATGGAATCCCCTACATTTTATGCCCAACTTAACACAGCCACCAGAGGGACCCTATTAAAACCTGAGATATATCAGGTCATTTCTCTGCTCATGTATTTTATAAAACTTTCAAAAGAAAAAATATAAACTAATGAAATAGCAAAAGCAATAACAAAAGACTGGGAGAAACACACACACACACACACACACACACACACACACACACACACACACACACACATACACACACACACTGAACCAAGTACCAAAGAGAAGTCTCTTTTTCACCTGCTTAGTAATCAGTTATTTTCCGTAGTCTCATCTACTATTGTCAAAAAAAGTTGAAATATCACCTTAATAATTTTGTCCCCAGTTTCAGCTAGCATAAGTGCCTTTACTGAATGTAGAAAATAAGGAAAATGAGTAAAAATAGTCAGAAAATGCACATCTTTAATAAAGCTGAATATCTCCTGTTTTCTTTTTCGTGTTTTTCAAAATGATACTATAACTATTTTTGAATGCTGTATTAAATAAGTCAGTATTTCACATTTTATCTTTGTAAAAAAATCTTCATGCTTGTATTTATTCCTTATGTTATAGTACTAAATAGTCCAGACGGATTTTTTTTCTCTTTTTTATGTTTATTTTTTTTTTTTATTTCAAGAGAGAGAGAGATAGAGATTGAGTGGAGGAGATGCAGAGAGAGAGGGAGACAGAGAATCCCTAGCAGGTTCTGTGCCATCAGTGCAGAGCTGGATGTGGGGCCTGAAATCACAGCGGGAAATCATGACCTGACCTGAATCCAAGAGTCAGAGGCTTAACTGACTGAGCCACCCAGGTGCCCTGGATTTTTATAAACAAGACAATTGTGTTAACATAGGTATTCTGTACTTCACTGTCATCAATAATCACCTTAGTAATATCATTGAGAGTAAATATATCTAAGGCACATTTCTTCTGCTCTGTATGTCTGGATCTGTAACATTTCATATGAAAGTATAAAGTATTTCTTATATCAAATATAATTTTTCTGCCATAAAATGGTCTATTGTATTTTTTAAGAATTCTTTAGATGGAATTTAAAATGGTGGTAGTGCAAAAGTTCTGAATAAAATTTTCCAGGGGTGCCTGGGTGGCTCAGTCGGTTAAGCATCCAACTTAAGCTCAGGTCATGATCCCCCAGTTTGTGGGTTTGAGCCCTGCGAAGGGCTTGGTGCTGACGGCTCGGAGCCTGGAGCCTGTTTGGATTCTGTGTCTCCCTCTCTCTGTGCCCCTCCCCAACTCATGCTCTGTTTCTCTCAAAAATAAACACTTTAGAAAATTTTTAAAAATAAATTATAAAATTTTCCAATGTTCTTCATATTTCTGATGTATGGTGTGGAGTTTTGGAAGCCATGTTCTATCATAATAATCTTTCATGTAAGTTTGTGTTTGGTTGCTTAACATCTGTAAATTGTTAAGATAAAGTATTACACAGACTTCAGTATAGATTAGTTTGGAACACATCCCAAAGTGTTTAATCACGGTATAATCCTGCATGGTGCAGTCTTTAAATTTAAAAACGTGTGTGTGTGTGTGTGTGTGTGTGTGTTTTAAATAAGTTGCTTTTTTTTGGTAGAAATAGTTGTATCTTGTCTTTAAAAAAATAGTTAAGAAAGCCTCCCTATCCCACTCTTGGATCATTATCACACTTTTTGGATTATCTGTAGTTGGAGGCAAGCATAATACTTGATACTAAATACAAAAAGAGAATTTGTAAACATACATAGTTGTGTTGCTCCTTAGCAACTGTGTGGCTCATTTTTATACATACCTGAAATGTTTGATATGAACTGTGTTGAAAGGTACAATAACAAATGTTCTATTGTATTGTCATCTATTTTCTTTACAGCTTGTATAAACAGTTTCTTTTTTTATTTGTGAGATTTGTGGCAAGAGTAATTTAAATTTATATAATGGTAAAGATTTGGAAATAGGATTTTAATAAAAATATTTTTATTTTTTTAATCACTAATTTTGCTTTCAGATTGAAGGATGGATTGACTACACTTATGATTAATTTTGAGATACAAATTTAAAAATGTGTCCACAAGGAAATAAAACAGGGGAAAAATTAGGACTTAAACACTATTTTTCCTGTTATAAATAGACAAAATTAATGAAACATCTAGACTTAAGTGAAGAATAAGAAAATTTTGAAATTTTGAAAATATTAAAGTAGTTGCTTCTACTTACTAATGGTAACCTTTTGAATCAATCTGAAATTAAGTGAAATGAATTTTAATATTTAATATTAATAATAATAACTTGGTAACTCATAATTTGTCTGCTTTTATCACTCTTGTGGCAAATCTGCACATATTCAAGATTTGGAATCTGTCCAAATCTGGCAATTACTTTTCATTGGCCTATTTTTATAACACTTAAAAATATGAAACAATCCAAACAGCATTATGATAACAATTTTCTGGAAAATATTTAGATGTACAAAGAAGTGAGGAGTCGCCTTTACACTTCTTTTTATCTATATTTAATGCTCCTTTTTGCCTCTTTTGTTAGCTCCATTTTGGAATTTTTATATTAATTATATATTTCATTTGTTTTATACATGGTTTAAAGGAAATTTATGTTTATCCTAAATATACTATAATATTTTGTAATAAAAGGAAAGGACTTAACTTTTGATGATGAATAATAATTTGCGTATAGTGTAGTAAGTACAAATTTAATGTATACTTAGGTAATACAAAAAAGTCCAGGATTCTTACCAATCTCTTTGAGCTGCATAATTTCAGAACTTCTCTTTACTGTTTTGTCAGCTAAAGAGGCAAGTCATGAGGAAGCACATCACCTGTCCCCCTCCAGGGTCTGGACAGCGGAGAATCAGTGCCACTGTGCATGGAGTCCTAGCCTTTGGATGTTGCCCCTTATAATGTTATCCTTCATAGGACTTTGTTCAACTAATCAGAAATTCTGAGGGAACTTATCATGACATAAAGATATTGTCATACATTGAGTACAAAATAGCCTTATTTGGGAAGCACCGTAAATTACAGATATGTTCCATAGTTCCTCTACTTTATTATAGGTTTATGAAATACATTATTTATCTTGCTTAACATCTTAGCATATGGGAATTCAACTAACAGCTTTTGTGAATCTAGTTTCCTTTATTTCATGACCTGAGGAAGTGTAGAGGAATGAATTAAACTTTGTCAATCTTAAACTTTTTAGAGTAAACATTTCTAAGTCTTAGTTTTTCCTATATTATTAATTCATTTGAGTTTTCCTGCTTGGAAGGCAGCAGTTCTTAACAGTTCATCTATATTCTTTTCCTTGTTAAAGATGTATAACTTTTCTCCCTCTTTTTCTGATTCTCACTTTAGCTTTTATTTTATCTCACTTATTTTCTTTTTAATTTTTTTTAATGTTTTATTTATTTCTAGGAGAGAGAGAGAGAGACAGCGTGAGCAGGGGAGGGTCAGAGAGAGAGGGAGTCACAGACTCTGAAATAAGCTCCAGGCTCTGAGCTGGCAGTCAGCACAGAGCCCGACGCGGGGCTCGAACCCACGAACCGCGAGATCATGACCTAAGCGAAAGTCGGACGCTTAACCGACTAAGCCAGCCAGGCGCCCCTATTTTATCTCATTTTATAACTGCAGTTGTTTTTCTCCTGTTCATTCACATGTTTCCAGTGGTACATTTTCTTCTTTTTGCCAACTAAACAAGGCTTTGTCTTTTACTATCTTAAAAGTTGTTTCTCACTTACTGTATCTGGGATTTATTCACCCTTATGTGATATTTTTGAGTAATTGTTGACTGAGTCAGTATTTGTGACAACGAGGCCCTAAAGTGTGGCGAACAGCCTTTCCTATGGTTGCCGTTTCTCAAGTACAAAGAAAAACTGAAGTGTATTCAGAGGAAAGCAACTGAGGCAGGGAGGTGGAATTATACCACAAAGCAGAGGTACAGCTAATATTTGAAAAGATGGCTCATGAGGCCATAGGCACCTACCTTAGCTCTGTGTCTACTATGTTTTGCTGCTCTTATTATTCATATATCTGTTATCATCTTTGTCCTCGTTATTACATTCATTTTAAATGTCACCAAGAGGAGAGCTGATATATAGATTTATTTTAGGTGGTAATACATCTTATAATTTATCGGTGGATGTGTTGCTAGATGACTGTTCCAAAATAGCTCCTCTAGAGGAAACTGTATAGGAGTAGTCACATATGAATATACCCAGCCCCAAATTTATTGCTTTAGTAAATATGTGCATAGAAACTTTTATAGAATAATATCAACCTGAGGTTAGTTTATTACTAATAAACTAGAGAAGATATACAACTTGACCTTTCCTTTTGTGTCTATCTTTTATTGTTTGTCCATATGAATATCTTTTAATGTTGGCTTTAATAACACACAAAGTTTGAGAAGACAGATATTTTCTAAATCTTTCGAGACATTGAGGTTTGTGTACATAAATATTAATTCCATAGCTCCTTACATTTGTCTAATCAATCAGCTACCCTGCTTAGAACACTTTCACTAACAGATATTTTAAATGAAACTTCAGAGTCAGTCATAGAAAATGTGATGGATACATGGTAAAAGGAAAATCAGCATCACAGGGTTACGACACCACGACAAAACCCTACTCTGGCAACTTAGAGGTGCTGTGGTTTCAGATGGGTATCAGTCTAGGCATTCATGTACTTGACTTGTGCAAGGATCATTTTCACAAAAAATTTGCAAGGATAAGTATAAAGATGACAACCATTCTTCTCCTTAAAAGATGTTTTAATGTGATAAAGATATATCATTTCCAAATGGCATAGAAAATTTATATTGTTCTCTCTTCTTCAAATAGGTTATGTGGGTATGCAATTTATGTCGAAAGCAACAAGAAATCTTAACCAAATCTGGGGCGTGGTTCTTTGGAAGTGGCCCTCAGCAGCCAAGTCAGGATGGAACCCTAAGTGATACAGCTACAGGCGCTGGTTCTGAGGTACCGAGAGAAAAGAAAGCACGGCTCCAAGAGCGATCACGGTCTCAGACACCCCTGAGCACAGCAGCTGCCTCCTCCCAGGACACAGCTCCTCCCAGCGCACAGCCAGACAGGAGCAAAGGGGTGGAGTCCTCACAACAAGCCGTGGGGCCCGAACAGAAGCAGGTTTCATCCAGGTCTAGAAGTGAACCTCCAAGAGAGAGGTAATAGTTCACTAACCCTGTAAGCAAAAGACAAGGTGTTGTATTGAGAGCAAACCTATTTTCAGGGGCTTTACTGCTATTAAGAGGAATATGTGGAAGTAGTACTTCTCAGGCCCCACCTGGAAGGCAACAGCCCTGAGGTGTTTGTTTACCTCTAGAATGTATCATTCCTTAGGAGACCTTTCTTGAAAAGCGTTTCTTTCCTAACATGCACAGATGTGAACAATTTCAACCTTGAACTCAGAAAAGCTCTGAGACCATTTATTCACTTAGAGAATTAGCACTTTAATTGAAAGTGTGCTCCAAGAGACTGACCTGACACAGTGGAGGATACACAGTTTTCTTAGCAAAGCCTTCTTGGAGGGCATTTCTTTTATGCTGGGTTCTGACAAGTGACTAGGAATTAACCAGGTGAAGAATGGAATGAGTACTCCAGGTAATATATGCACAGGCATGTGGCCTAAAGAAACAAGTTCTCATGCGAGAACATAACGGATGCCCACTGCCAGGAGTGTGAGTTGCAGAGAGGGAGGGCAGAGTAAAGTGGGAAAGAAGTGGCTGATTAGGTATCAGGGACTAAGGCATAGTGGGCCTATTGGCCAAATTAGATTTTATTCTAGGAATAATGGAAAGCTACTGAGGGCTTTATGCATGGGATAACATAATCAGATAACTTATTTTAATTGATTCATTCCTTCATTCAAACAATGCATTTACAATGAGACAGGATGCTACACACTGGGAGACAGTGTTAACAAGGAGGACATAGATAGCCCTGTTCATCATGAGATTAGTAGTTGGAGTACCTCACGTTCATTGAATGTAGTTATTAATCAATCCAGTAGCCATGTGTATACTATAAACAAACACTGTGCCAGGAACCAGATTATAAAGATGATTAGGACATGGTCCCTTTTTTGACATATCCCAGGGAAGACACTACAGACTGTCATAGGGAAGACAGACACCTGGGCAATTAACTGTACCGGAAAGCTCATTTGATCAAAGCTAGAAGATACATGTAATACTTTGGGAGCCACAGAAGAGAGGAGGTGCCTTCTGAATTAAGCCTTCCAGGATACCCAGGAGTTATAGGGTAGGTAGACAGGTTACGAGAGGGCATTTCAGAAAGAGAGAATGAATGCACCTAAACTATATGGAGAGAACACACAAAGGACCCTAGAGATACTTCAGTGAAGGAATAATGGATAAACTATTGTGGGTTAAAAAGAGACAAAAATATTAAAAGTGCAATTTGGGATTGGTCAGAAAGTGATACCTGTAAGTAAGAGAATTTGGAGCTGTAAAGTTTCTAAAGGGGAAATATGAATCCTGTTTTTGACATATGGTTAAAAAAACTACAAAGAATTCAAGAATAAGAACTGAGAAGCAACTTTTTGTTTTAACTTTTTAAATTAAATTTGAAGAAGATTGATAGAGACAAATACTATTACTGACTATATAAATTACTTCTGATGATATAAATACATAAAAAACTACTGAGGACATTGGAGGTACAGAAGGAAAAGGAGAGATGGGTGGCAACTTCAGGGAGATAATTAAGACCAAAAGAATGGCGGGAGGTGTGTTTAAAATTATTGAACAATTCTTCATCAGGAGTTAGTAGAAATGGAGTAATTAGAGGTAGAGGTCTGGAAAGGCACACGCAGGAAAGCAAAGATCAGAGAGACTGCTGAACTCCTTCCATTTTCATGACACTCTGTATAAAGCACTTTCCATAAAGCACTTTCACGGATGGTCTCTCCTTTAATGCTCATGTGAACTTTGCAAGGTAAGCATTATTTATCAGCATTTCAAGGAAAATAAATTTATTCAATATAAACTTCTAACAAGATCAGCGATGCCTTAATGAGCTACTAAATGGCTGCAGTACAATCATCACACTTGTATGAAAACTGTATTTGATAATTAATATATGTTCCTATTAGACTCCTTACATTGTAAAACTGCAATGGCACCCTTGCAGTTCCACCCTCTGATGAAAATACAATCTCTTTCACTTCAAAAAAGCAATGTGCACGAAATGTCTTCAGCAGAATTTGCCATGCTATTTTGCTTACCTATGCCATTTGAAACCATTTACCCTTTCTTTCCACTACTACTAGCCCCTCCTCAAACTGACCCCACAGCATATCGTTGTAACTACTACTTTGTAACCCACAATAGAAATTGCCCGTTTTCTCATCTTGTAGTGATTTTTAGGCGTGACATCTGCATTTGAACTTGCAGTCAAAAGATGTTTCCTCTGGAAAGCCCTCTATGGGACTCAGGGTTTACAAAAAGCCTTAGATTGTTCCCACTTTAATTGCATAGTATACTGTATAGTATACTTGCTATTTGTAAATTCAGGTATAGTTGCTGGAACTTTCCCAAATTAGGTGCACTGCAGTGTATAAAAAAGGGCTGAGAGGCACAACTGAATGATATAGCTACAAGATTCAAAGATTGCCAAACCCTTTTCCTTTCATCTTTGACAGTACCTTAAATGGGATGGAGAGAAAAGCAGAAACAAAACCGTTTTGGGTTTTGTTTTGGTTTGTTTTGTTTTTGGACTGTGTTCTGAAATGAGAGAGAGGGAAAGGAAGAGGAGGAGGGAAGGAGGAAAACTAAATAATAATTTGAAACATTTCAATACTGCTATTGCCCAAGGAAGGTATAAGGAAGGTGAAATGAAGACTAAAGTTCTGCCATTTTTTTCTTAACCAACTCCCTTAAATGTTTGGGTGCACCATAAGCTTTTTAAATTACTTTTTTCTACTATTAAAGAATGGATATACTTGTATTTACATTTCTTTAAAAGCTTCTATTATAATAAAAGATTGCCGATATGTATTGTCCAGATGTATATCAAGTATCTGTATTTAGAATTGAACTGATATCTATTCTCTTTTGCTACAATATTTTCATATCTTAGTTTCATCTAAAACATGTGAACATAAGTCGTTCACAAGCAGAAGTTAGCATAAAATGTGTCCATTTATTAATTTACTGGTGGTTTTCATTTATCTAATTTATAGGGAATTTTAGCTGTGAAAACAACTTTCAAAGTTCCTTGGGCTGCTGGTAATGTAAGGGGACTTTATTTAGAAAGCTAATCAGATACACAGGTTTAATGTGGTTCTTGATATCAAATCGCTGAATTAGACATCAGATTATAACGAATCATTTGAAAGGCTTTAAACGGAACGTGAAGAAATGAAGTTTCTTAGCTCTGGTCTTTATTTCTAGCTTTACACATTGCTTTTTCTTCTTGACGTTCCTTTGTGAATCACAGGAAGAAGACTCCAGGGCTCTCTGAGCAGAATGGCAAAGGAGCCCAGAAGAGCGAGCGGAAGCGCGTGCCAAAGTCCTCAGCGCAGCCGGGAGAGGGGGCCGTGGAAGAACGCGAGCGGAAAGAAAGGCGGGAAAGCCGACGGCTTGAGAAAGGGCGGTCACAGGACTACACAGACGTGCCCGAGAAACGAGAGGACCGCAAAGCGGTGGACGATGAGAAGCAAAGGAAAGAGGAGGAGTACCAGACCAGGTACCGCAGCGACCCGAATCTGGCGCGGTACCCGGTGAAGCCGCCGCCGGAGGAGCAGCAGATGCGCATGCACGCCCGGGTGTCCCGCGCTCGGCACGAGCGGCGCCACAGCGANACTCGGCCGAGAGGACTGCGGAAGGCAGGACGCCGGGCGCCAAGCAGCTGACGAACCACAGCCCCCCCGCGCCCAGGCATGGGCCGGTCCCCGCAGAAGCCCTGGAGCCCAAAGCCCAGGAGCCCCTCAGGAAGCAGAGCCGCCTGGACCCCAGCTCGGCAGTCCTCATCAGGAAGTCCAAGCGCGAGAAGGTGGAGACCATGCTGCGGAACGACTCCTTGAGCTCTGATCAGTCTGAGTCCGTGCGGCCTTCCCCGCCCAAGCCACACCGGTCCAAGAGAGGTGGCAAGAAGCGGCAGATGTCCGTGAGCAGCTCCGAGGAGGAGGGCGTGTCCACGCCGGAGTACACCAGCTGCGAGGATGTGGAGCTGGAGAGCGAGAGTGTCAGCGAGAAAGGTAAGGGCGGCCCGCGTGGACCACGAGCGCGGATGTGTTTGGGGCTCGGAGGCGCGCGCGTACCGGGGTAGAAAGTTTCAGGTGCCTTGAAACGTGCATCGTAGTCACTGTATAACACTGCTGTGTGGTATGTTACAAGGTTGCTGAGACTAGATTCCAAACTCATCAGGAGGGCAAAACAAAACTTCTTGCTAGATGAGAAGATTATTAAACTTACTTTGGTAATCATTTCTCACTGTGTATGTCACATTGTGCGGTTTACCTTAAACTTAATATGAAGTTGTATGTCAGTTATAGCTCCATATTTCCGTAGAAGTGGAGGGAAAAGTGCGACTTGGAGTGCTCACAGACATAGCTTCACGGGGACTAGAATAGAAGGGTTTAGCTTGCTTGCTTCCTTTGTTCCTTTTTGGTAGGATTTTGAAACATAATCATAAGCTTCAAATTTGGGTTACAAGAGTTCTTAATGACTTGGGTTCTTGTCATTCTGGGAAATTCAGTACGCAGTCTTGTGTTTTTAACTTATTATTTCAGGGTGTATTTGTCTAGGGAGAAAAAGCTTCTTTTCTGGAAGCCAAAACTATCTCTGTTAAAGAAGAATATACCAATTTTTTTAAAATGCTTATTTATTTGAGAGAGAGAGAGAGAGAGAGATCCAGAATCCCAAGTAGGCTCCGTGTTGTAAGCATAGAGCCCCATGCAGGGCTCGAACTGATAAACAGGTGACATCATGGCCCGAGCCAAAATGAAGAGTTGGTTGCTTAATTGACTGAGCCACCCAGGAGCCCCTATAAAACATTACACAGTGTTGTGTGATGAGCTGACTTTTTTTTTTCTTTTGTGTTCTGCACTGTGTATAATACCATAGCCACATATAGTCATTTAAATTAATTACAATTAAATAAACTTAAAAATTCAGTTCCCTAGTTGCACTAAGCCACATTTCAAGTGCTCAGGAGCAGTCATCATGGAAGGTTCCTTTAGATAACATAATGCTGGTCTAGAAAATATTTCAGTTTAATGCTGAAGTTATGTGTTTGATTTGAAGATTCACATCATTCTGCTGCTGTTCACTCAGATTTAAATTGGCTATAGTCCAAAATTTGATGGTGGTGGTAATCATCCTTGTAGTGCTTCTTAGTTATATTTTGAGGTGACTGTGTTTGCAGTTTTTTGGCTTGTCTTATAGTTGCTAAATTATATGCTAAATATTACACATTTATAGAAATGTTAACTTTACCTTCTCATCTTTTCTATTTTCAAACTGCATGGCTGTGTCCTCTCCCCTTCTATGTCCTCTGTCTCTTTTCTCTCTCTGCCTACATATAGATAGACAGGTAGATACAAATATAGATATAGATATGCATATACAAACAGATGTATCGATCTATTCATCTATTTGTCTAAATAAATATATAGATAGGTGGATGGATGGATGGATGAATGGATATATGTATTTGGGAACAATTAGGAAAGCTTATTCTGTCATAAATACTGCATCTCAAGTTAAAATAGCTGTCTTTGGACAGTGATTTTGGAAGAGATTATGTAGCATAATGTGGATGCCATGTTGTAAGTTTCAGGATCAAGGGAAGACTGTTCCGATAGAATAAAATTTAAAAGGCAGTGGGAGACAGAATTTAAAATATTCTATGTATATGGGATCATTTGGCTCTTTTAAGACACCTTCTGATGATTTATGTTTGACTTATAAGTCAGTATGGATACACTTATACATAATGTATATGGTCTTTTTAAAAGTCACATGGTGAGTATACTCTTGTTGCCTCTGTGCCCTAATATTGTTTTGTGAACACATATTTTTATCCCCTGAAATAATAAATTATTAAATAAAAATGTAACTGGGTGTGCTTATTTGGTGTGCAGATAGCTCTTAATGGATATGTTTATGTATATATGTATATATTTTCCCATTTGTTAAAGAACTCTACATCAGCTCTTTCTGAATATGTGTTTTAAGTCACAGTGGGCATAGAATCAGTCAGAATTGAATCTCACAATACCAACAGATTATGAAAGAAAAAAAATGACAAGTAGCATGGGTAATTGGAAGGATGGAACTGGTATAATGTAAGGAACTTACTGCTTCTGCATACTGTCTTCCCTCCTTAGGAATTATCATTCTGGGGACGTTCATTGACTACACACTTCTGAAGTTGAGGTTAAATCTCTTCTTCTGGGAACACAGGGACATCACGTGTGCATTTATCTGATTCACACAACTCTGTTTTCTCTGATAATTAATCTCATTTTCAGTAAATGTCTTGAAAGTAAACTCCAATCAAAATAGTTATCTTATTCTAGTATTTTAACCAATCCCAACTCAGTGTTGACCAAATGAAACAATAACTATAAAAAGCATACTTTTTTTTCTATCAAGGTAGCGTAGACATTTTCCTAAAATGAATTAGAAATTCTGCTCTCTGCAGTACCTATTAATGAATGCCTCTGTTACCAAACGCCACTATTGTTTACTAAAGACTATCTAGGGAACCAGCCATGATAATGGTAGTTTCCTGTGACTCTGCACAAGTTACTTAATCTTCATATGTCCTAGTTTTCTAATTGGCATGATGGGAATAAGAATATCCACATGGTAATATTATTGAGTGGTTTGATGAGATGATACATGTAAAATACGATACTAAATTAGCATTATTCCTGTCTTGGTTTTGCTTGTGGCACCTATACTAGAGATACCTAACATCACAATGAATGTGAGATAATCATTCATATATATAACATGCAAAGAAAAGGTAAGAACTATATTCTTATAGGATCTAATTGGGTGAGAAGAATGATTTGGGAAGAGATTTCTTAGGAGAGTAGATGCCATGTTGTGAGTTTCAGGGTCAAGGGAAGATTATCCCCATGGAATAAAATTTAAAGGGCAGTGGGAGACCGAAATTAATATTGCATTTTAATTACAGCCCATTATTTTGGGTTCTGGACTCAGTTCCAGTATGTGTGTGTGCAGTGGAGTGAGTTCCCACACCAGCAAGCAATTCTTGTACACCAACAGAATGTTGGAGAATTCAACTTAATACAATTCTGATATTACCTACCTAGAGATAGCATCAGATTCTACAGGGTAAGATCTCAGTCCCAAAAGATTGCCCTTCACTTCAGATGCCAATCATAAGCCCCAGCTGATACCAATGCTTCTGACCAACTGACTCCCACAACCTCCCCAATGGTTGATTAATTTGTTAGAACAGCCCACAGAACTTAGTAAACCCATTTACATACTAGATAATTAATTTATTATAAAAGGATATAACTTGGGAACAACCAGATGGAAAAGATGAGTAAGACAGGTTCTGGGGAAAGGGTACAGAGCTCCCATACCCCTCTCCAGTCATGGCAATCTCACAGCACCTCCATATGTTCCCTACCTGGAAGCTGTCAGAATCTAGTGCTTTTGGATTTTTATGGAGGCTTTATTACATAGGCAGGGTTGATTAAATCATTGGCTGTCGGTAATTGGTTCAATCTGCAGTCCCAGTCTGTCAGGAAGTCAGGAGGATAGAACCTAAAGTTCCAATCCTTTAATCACATGTTTGGTTCTCCAAGCAACCAGCACCAAGCCTTAGGTGTGATCCGAAGGTCACCTCTTTAACCTAACAAAAGATACCTTTTGGCTTTCATCGCTTTGGAAATTCTAAGGATTTTAGAAACTTTTGCTAGAGGGGCACCTGGGTGGCTCAGTCAGTTTTTGAGCATCTGACTCTTGATTTCAGTTCAGGTCATGATCTCACTGCACTGTCAACCCAGAGCCTGATGTAGGGTTCGATCCCAGGAACCATGAGGTCAAGCTCTGCATCAGGCTTTATGCTGAGGTTGGAACATGCTTGGGATTCTCTCTCTCCTTCTTTCTCTGTCCCTTCCCCACTCATTCTTTCTCTCTGTCTCTCTTTCAAATAAATTTAAAAAGTTGAGTGGAGGAAAACTGGAAAGCTTTCATACATTTTAAAGGGACAGCTATTAGTTAAACGAAGTAAGAATGGCATTTTTGTATTTCCATATCTTTCCATTTTGATGTGAAATTGGATTCTGGAATTGGGTCACATTGTTTACAAACATGTTATGGGCCAGCCAGACACATTTGCTGCCTGCATTTAGCCCAAGGACAACCAGCTTTTTATCGCTGGATCTTACTGGATCTAGGTTGTCTATTGTCTATGCACAGGCTCTGAACCCCTCTTATAAAGGTCCAAAACTCTTAATACAAAGCAATATTTAAGATGGCACATTTACATTTACTCACAAAAATCTATGTACTGGGATATAGCATGCCCCTCATTTTAATGCTGTTTACTTTAATACTATTTGCAGAACCTCTGTTCAAGAACCTTGGGTTCAAGAATCTTGGGCACCTGGGTGGCTCAGTCAGTTAAGCATCCAACTTTAGCTTAGGTCATGATCTTGCAGTTCATGAGTTCAATCCCCATATTAGGCTCTGTGTTGACAGCTCAGAGCCTGGAGCCTGCTTCAGATTCTGTGCTTCCCTCTCTCTCTGCCCCTCCCCTGCTCTCTCTCTCTGTCTCTCAAAAATAAATAAACATTAAAAAAATTTTTTTGTTGTTCCTCAAGGAACTGAGTAGAGAGGCTTGAGAAATAAAAAGACAAAGACGGTGCTGACATACAGGAGAGAAAGAAATGGCACCAGTTCTGAGAACAAACATGAAAGTATTGCTGCCTTGATCAGGAGAGTAAGCTACCGCACTTACAAGGAATTTAAAGTATAAATCTTTGGACAGAACTAGTTAGAAGAAGAGCCTGGTATTGGATAACGGGATTTCCTTTTTTATCCCCTTCTGCTTAATGACTTTGAATACTCAGAAAATACAACACCAGTTGATTATGCCTGTGAACTTTGAAAGTACTCTGTGAATGGCTTCTGAAGTCAGCCTATATAATAAGGGCTTACTGGTTTGTTTGTAACTATTACTGCTAGGCAGTGTTTATTAGTCCTTTTAGGAGCATGTGATACCTGGTTTATTGTAAAAAATGATACCTGCAAGGGTATCAAATAATACTATGGATCTTTAATTATAGATGTGAATTTTTCCACTAAAGATAAAGATAGTTTCCAGGGACCAGAGCATAGGTTTTAGGTGTTGTGAGTTATTGACTATTAAGTTTAGGTACATGATAATTTAATCATTCAGGAATAAGGAAAAGGAGTTGGAACCTTTGCAAAAATGAGGTACTAAATTCTTTACATGAAAATGTAATTCTCTATATTATTCTTTAATCATTAAACTAAACATATTGAGAGTATTCTTTTGAGCTCCGGCAATACAGTGCCTGCTGTTCACAGAACTTTTAATTCTGACCTGAAGTTATTGATTTACTTGTGTTTTTTGACAGCAAAGAATGCATTTTTATATCCCTTTGATAGTCTTAGTGCTTTTTCCTATAATCTTAAGAGGGCTTGCAATTAAATTTTTTTTTAACGTTTATTCATTTTTGAGGCAGAGAGAGACAGAGCACGAGCTGGGGAGGGGCAGAGAGAGAGATAGAGAGAGACAGAATCCAAAGCAGGCTCCAGGCTCTGAGCTGTCAGCACAAAGCCCAATGTGGGGCTCGAACCCACCGACTGCGAGATCATGACCTGAGCCAAAGTTGGACGCTTAACCGACTGAGCCACCCAGGTGCCCTGAGAGGGCTTGCAATTTAAAAACTTGGTCAGATTTATTTATTAGTAATTTGTATGTAATATTGCATGAATATTAGATGATACACATGATACTACACAAAATATTTGTAAGAACCTATTGCTTTCCAGGCACGCTGTGCTAGGTTCTAGAGATACAGTGATTAAATAAATAAATATGCACATATACATAGCCATGGTTTCTGCCCTCATGACAATTTTTATTGGCTATTCGGAAGACTCTGATTGGGGAGTTTGTAGAGAGATTGGATGCACCAAGATAAAATCAGGTTCTGTGGTAGGAATTTGGCTACAGACATTTAAAAAAATTATAACTTTAAAACAACACAACTTTAAAAGGACTTCCTCTTCAAATGGCTGCCCAAACTTAAGCATTTATTTTGCTTATCCCATGAGATCCCCTAGTGAAGAAAAAGGAAGTGAGCTATGAGCAGATGAGATGTTTTTGAGAAGATGGAAACAAGAAAGTAGCATACTTTGGGGCATAAGAGGTTTCCAAGTGAACAAGAGGGTGTGGTGGTAGAGAAGACTGTTTGCTGTGAAGTGTCTTATAGAGACTTAAGGCTCAGATACTAGGTTCCTCGGAGCAGTAAGTGAGGAGAGCTTCAGACTGGCAGATTCATTCAACATTTGTTGACAGAGCAACCATTTATTCTCCTTACCATTCCCTTCTCCTCTTTATCCCCTTACATACAACAAAAGCAAACTCACGTTTAATCCCTACATAGAAGTCAAGAAGAAATCCAGTGGACTGCCTGAGCAGAACTTACATTGGAGTTCTTGCACCCCCACCTTTACAGCTTAATGCTGAGTTGCACACATTGTTTACCCTAAAGTAAAGACTACTAGCTCACGAACTCCATTCATTTGCAGATGTTAGACACACTGTTAGCATCCATTTGAACAGCATTGATAAAAAGACCAACATGGAAATTCGTACCATCTATACACAGAAACCCAGCCAGTACTCAATCTTTTTTTTCTTTTTCAAGTTTTTATTTAAATTCTTTTTTTTAAGATTTATTTATTTTGAGAGAGAGATAGTGGGGGGGTGGAGGGGGGGAGAGAGAGAGAGAGAGCGTGCACGCGCGAGAGCCTTAAGAAGCTCCGCACCGTCAGTGCAGAGCCCGACACGGGCACAATCTCACGAACCATGAAATCATGACCGGAGCTGAAATCTGGAGTCATATCCTTAACTGACTGAGATACCCAGGCCCCCTACAAGCTTTATTTAAATTCTAGTTAGTTAACATAGTGTAAAATTAGTTTCAGATGTAGAATTAATTACTCACTTACATACAACATCCAGTGTCATCACAAGTGCCCTCCTTAATACCCATCACTCAACTGATCCCCTGCCCACCTCCCCTCCAGAAACCCTCAGTTTGTTCTCTATAGTCAAGAGTCTGTTTTATGGTTTGCCTCTCTCTTTTTTCCCCCATGTTCATCTGTTATATTTCTTAAATTCCACACATAGGAGTGAAATCATGTATGGTATTTGTTTTTCTCTGACTGACTTCTCTTAGCATAATACTCTCTAGGACCATCCATGTCATTGCAAACGGTAAGATTTCTTCTTTAGGGGGCTGAGTAATATACCATTGTATGTATACACCACAACTTCTTTATCTATTCATCAGCCGATGGACATTTGGGCTCTTTCCATAATTTGGCTATTGTTGATAATGCTGCTATCAACATCAAGGTGCATGTGTCCCTTTGAATAGGTATTTTTGTATCCTTTTGGGTAAATACCTAGTAGTGCAGCCAGTGCTCAGTCTTAAATATGAATGAACGACAAAGGCCACAAACTATGAAGAATGCCAGCAAGAGGAACTAGAAAAGATTAAGATAAACAAGTAGACCCTAGAAGTAAGAAGTAATT